>NC_065531.1:65597448-65663602 GCF_020184175.1 Aphis gossypii | reverse complement strand
TATATATTTTTATATTGTTTTATTATCATTATTATACTTATTATTCTGAATTATTATCTTATAAAAATTTAATTGTGTCATTGTGTTAATTATTTAAATTATATATTATTGTATTATGTTAAACTGTTGTATAGGGCCCAGCCCGTTAACAAATAAATAAATAAATAATATTATATTATTACAGTACACAAATATCATTTTAAAAATAATATTATTATAACAATATAATTATGCTATTAACTTAATATTTTTTCTGTAATTCGATAGTAATATTATTTGAATATTTTTTTTATAATGTATAAAAAATATTATTTTAAAAATATTATAATACAATTATTGTAATATAATTGTTATAATATTTTTACCGTATTAATTATTAATAATATTTAAATATTTTGTATGTATGATAATAATATTATTTAACAAATATAATAACTAATTTATTATAATATTTTTGGTCTTAAAAAAATTGAATTATATAATATTATATTATTTACTATAGGTATAGTAATAAGCCGTTTTTATTACTTTAGCGGATGGCCACAATAATAAGAGAATGAATTAAATATGAATATAATAATAAGTGGTTGTCGTAGTGGTCAGCCGACGCACGGCGATAACGCAAATAGACAATATGTAAATTTAGATATAACAATAATTAATAATAATATATAAAATAGTAAAATCACTACATTAAAAAAATCATAATTAAAATAATATATTAAAGAGCAGTAAAAAAGTAAAATTGTAAAATTAAAAACAGCTGGGTAGCTTTTTGCGTCCAAGGAGTATATAGGAGTATTAAAAAAGAGTTACGGGACATTCAGATAATTACCCCTCCCGATCAGTAAACTATAGAATTTTTTTTCCAATTAACAGAAGAGTTCGCCGCCGCGCTAATATCTAAAAGTCGGCACCTATGCATCTCGCAAATAATTATTGAATACTTTTTGAATATTAAAATTCTCAGCTAATACCCATGTAACTTTTAAAAATATGTAAATATTATTTAGATACTATATAATAGGAATATTTATAAGTTTATAATATATAAATGTTAATGAATACCTAGTGTATCTACACATTTATTGGCAACAATAATTTTAATTAAAATGTATTGACTGTTGAATATTAAATTTGTAGTTGGTACATCACACAGTTTTGTGTTTTAGTTATTTTTTCTATTATATGTTATATATAATAGATATGTTATTATATGTAATATGTGATATAATTTAATTTACAAGTATGTTTTAGATTCCTTTTTATTTTTGCTCAATACCATTGGTTATAACTTTTAAAGTTTGAATTTTGTATTTATTCATTCACAGATATTAACCACGAGTTAAATTATATTTATAAAGAAAGTTTTGGTTCTAAATTCTCCAATAAAGGTATATTATATATTATAATTATTATTAAAGCATAGGTATATTTAAAGATTTTTTTTTATTTATATTTAATTATGTTTTTTAAGATTATAAAACTATTCAAATGTCAGAGTGCCCTTCTGTAAATGTAAAAAGAGCTCTATTTAAACCAATAAATACATCAACTCAAGGTATTTTATTATTATATTTCATATATTATATATTAGCTATTTATATTTGAAGAGAAACTTTTGGAAAAATCTTATAAATCAAGTGTTGTAAGTGAAATATATTAAGTACGTATTTCATTTAACAATAAGTTATTATATTTTTAATTTACATTAATTATTCTTTAATAAACAGTCATTACTTATAACACTTATGAGATATTTGTTGAAAATTATCAAACTTATTTGTGTAGGTAAATGAGCTTAAACGTCTTCAAAAAAAAGAACTTAATTCTACGGTGCGAGGCTTACTAAAAGCACTTTTCAGTGATGATCTATTAAAAGAATATAGCTATGTTGGACAAAAAAAAAAGACAATTTTCTGTACATTAAAATCATGCGCAATAGTTTTTGGTAAGTATTTCTTTTATAATATGTTGTTTTTTTTAAAAAAAAAATAAAAAAGGAAATTTAACTAATTTCAAATAGGTAATATAATTTCATAAAAAAAAATTATGAATACTCATATTTTGTTACAGAAACAATTAGAAAAATGAAAAACTTTCAAAGTTCAACTAATGCAGCTATTGAAGATCCAATAAAAAAATACATAGCTGGTGCTGGATTTAGAAAATCGTCTAAAAATATTGATTAAATAAATAAAAATTGCAAAAAAGATTTCTATATTGAATTAGATTAAGTACCTATAATATGTTTCTATTGTACTTCTATTACTAAAAATTGTTTTAATTTTATTATAGTATTATGCTATAATTACGTATATATATATATGTCCAACTATTATTTGATAAGCTACACATTTATGTTTTACTTATTTTAAGACTTTAAGTAAAAATAAAAATATTTTATTTTGTTGGTAATTGACTGCGTTTTAATATAAATCAATTGTCTTGAAATGATATGTAAACTATAATATGATAAACTGAAATGTACAGCAGCCGGCAGGGTGGAAGAATATATGATCATAAGTCATTGGCAACTGTTATGTCAGTAACCTAAGGCATATGTTGACTAGATAATGTATAACATGGATGAAGTATGAATATAATTAAAACAACACATAAAAGTTTTAGGTACTGATTTAATTTTATGATAAAACAATAGAAGAATATTATACTTATTTTTAGCTTATATGTTATTAAAAAAAGTAAAATTAATACTATTAAGTCTCAAAATACATATTATTTAAATATTGAAATGAGAAAATAGAAACAATTGAAAAATAAATATTTTGGAATATTGAAATATTATAATGATATTATTTTTAAAATATAATTTTAATATTCTTCTTAAAATATTATTATAATATTCTTTTTCGAATATTATAATAATGATGGTATTGTGGCCAAAAAATTAAATAATATTACTTTTTAAATAATATTACTCATTACGAGTGAAATGTTATAATTACATTATTATATTATGATTTTGCTATCTGGGAAATATTTATTGAATTTTAAAAACATAATTATTTAATAAAAACTAATTTATTTATTTATTTATTTAATATTTAAAGTACATCGACAATATAAATATATAATTATATACAATAACATATAATATTAATTTATTGAGCAGTTTATACAAAACATTAAGTCCACTGTTTTTAATAAATGTTTCCTTACCGTCGGTACACAACCACGTAATAGAAACTTCTCTTTTAAATCTCCCAATAGATAAATCTGTTTGTAATGAAATATCAAGATTGGTAAATAATGGATTTTCAAATGTAAAAATTGCTGAGTCAATGTTGAAAGATTTTGTTGAACGTTCTCATTTAAAACCATCAATTTTGTCACGAGCATTTTACCCAGATGAACGAACAATAAGAAATTTTATTATAAAATTCACATACCAAAAGCAAAATTGATCAAAATGCTCTTCAAATTAAAATTGAACAATGGAAAATATCTGAACCAAAAGATAATTTTTATTTTCGACCATTTAGTGAAGAGGATGGAATTATAAAACAATTACTTTTTTGTCAACAAACAGAATGGCAAAGACACTTACTTAATCGATATGGTAATGTATGTTTTCTTGACGCAACATACAAAACTACAAAATATGCACTTCCATTATTCCTCCTTGTTGTAAAAACCAACGTTAACTATTCTGTTGTTGCTTCATTTTTTGTCCAATGTGAAGATTGAAAATCTATTGAAGAAGGTTTAACAATAATTAAATCATGGGATACAATGTGGTCTCCTCAATATTTTGTGACAGATTACTGCGAAGCAGAATATAATGCAATTACCAGTATTTTCAATTGCCCAATTTACATATGTGATTTCCATCGAGAACAGGCATGGTTAAGATGGACTAATAAACAGGGAAATCTGAATATTAAAGAAAATCGAGATGAACTTCTGATACTCTGGAGGAACATTGCCAACAGTAGAAATAACTTTGAATTTATTCATCAAGTTGAGAAGATGAAGTTAACTGATGCATGGCTGAAAAATCCTAAGGCACAAGATTATTTTATTAAAACATGGCTTACAGTGGAAGAAAAATGGACAAGTAAGTTTTTTAAATTAGAATTTGATATAAAAATTGGTACAAACAATGGAGTTGAATCTCAAAATAAAGTATTAAAACATTTTTATTTGAAGTTTTCTAGTGATAAATCACTGGCCGTACATCATTTGCGCATCGTCTGTTTACCTGTACTAAAATATCGTACATCATTTGCGCATCAACGCTAATTATCGTTTGCGCATTGCCCGTTTTACCTGCACCAAATTATCATACATCAAATGCGCATCAACATATGCTGAACAATATTGATAAAATTTTGATATATTCATAAATCATATTATATAATAAATAAATCCAAATAATTAAAATAAATTGAATTAATAAAAAAAATAAAAATAAAATTAATATAAATATTTATGATAAAATAATTTTTGATTTTAAATTTAATGATTTTTATAATATTATAAATCAATACTGGGTATATTATAATGTCCCATTATTTTAACAAAATGAAACCTGTTTATTTCACCGGAAGTATACTTAAGCCAATGCTTATTAATGTAGTCTAATTTTTGACGTTCTGGTGCCCGCTGTACATTATGAATACCTCTAGAAATATCTTTAATTTTAACATAGGTCTCTGTCTGTATTTCATTCAACATTTCTATTACCTAAGTACATATTTAACAAAAATATATTAAATTAACTAAATTAATAATTTATAAAAATGACTATTTCATACCTTCCATATTGAAGGATGAGTACTGCAAAATTGTGCATTATAATGAGAATGAAATGCCTCAGGTCCATTTGTAGTTTTAGGTAAATCCGATGGTTTTTCTGCCCACATCTCTGGAGAAAATAAACAATTTTCTTGAATATAATTGTCATATATATAATCGCTAAAATTCAATACGTCACTATTTGGTGCGATTTAGATTAATTCACAAAACACATCAGAAACTTCTTCAGGGGAAATGAAAGATAAACCAAAGAAATATTTAATCCATTTTCCGATTTCAGTATTGGCTTTATATTCATTTCTGAGGTAAGGGAAATCTTGGTTGAGCTTCCTATACCAAGCTTGCCCCAAATGAAATCTGCATCCGTATATATCGCATAGTGGAAAACAGTGTATAATTGCCAAATGTGCACTCCTTTAAAAATCTACTCTGATTGTTTTAGGGTTGAATATCAAATTCATCGATTCACACGTATTTGTTAAAGATTGCCACATTTCAATATAATCAGTTGTAGTTTTTCCGGTTAAAAAATAATAAACTAAGGGTAAATATAGACCGTTTTTATAAATATGAATAGTGTACAATTGATAAAAATATTTTGGACAATATCTAAAGGTCCCGTCTGCTGGAATGTGTTCGGAATTTTCACATAAAGTTTTCAAACTTGTTTCGCAAGTTAATAACACAATTTTATTGTTATTTATAAAAAGAAATTTTTATTTTTTGAAAGTTACAAGTGTTTCTTGGGAAGACATTAATTGTGAAATAGCTTCATCATAGGATTTCGGTAAAACTTCCCTACGTTTTCTATAAATAATTTGTCTATAATTGAAAATATCATTGATTATTAAATGATCAGCGTTAGATATTGCTTTCCTTATAATTTTCTTAGGTCTCATTGATATTTTTTCTGTAGCTTTTCTTTTTATAGTGTTTTTAATCTGAAAAAAAATTGTAAAAAAAAAGTTTTCACTATAGTATATACGTATCACGACTATACTGTATTGTAAAAATAAGTTAAATAGTCGTTATCTTTCTCGTGCTTTCTGGTCCTCTTTCCATACAGTACAATATAATATAATGTGTCCTAATCTTATAATATTTAATATAGTTTAATATATTTATTATATATATAACCCATCGGGTTTTCGCGAATGTGCTATCTTAATGTCATTTTTTTTATAATATAATAACCGAAAGAATACTTACATACAAAATTATGTGATTATGTGATTAACAATATCTAAATAAAATTTTAATAACTCCTTACTCTGCAGAGCATAAGTGCACGCATATTAACTCTTGTTAATTGTTATGTTAAAGCGAATCAATTAAGCTTTTACAAAGTTATTTAAAAAAAAAAAATTAAAATTAATTTATAATTCTTAATTTGATTTACTTCGTGTTTTTCTATCTCCGATTTCGTTAATTTGAGATACGTATGTTCTCCACGTATTTCTAACACCGTTCTTCGATTTTCGTCAATTTTTATTGAGGCATGACAGTTTTTTTTCGGACACATAAATATAACTTCACAACTTTTTAATGTTTTTCGCTCCGGATAAAAATAATTTTGGAAAATGATGCCAGCTTTTCCACGATTTGAATTAACAAATTTGAATTGGCTCATTTTTAAATATAATAAAAACAGTCAAACTTAAAGTCAAAATTAGGTAATACGTCTAAGTCGTACGTCTCGACACTGTGTCGATATCTCGTTTGATGTACTTTGCGATAAAAATCGATTAGTCAACTGTACATCTTAGTTATGTTATTGCTAACTATAATGATAATCTTGACACAATGACACAATATTATCACAATACCTATTCTTTTTCTTTATCATAATATTATTATATATTTTAAAATAGAAATATCTGTACAATATTTGAAAGTTGATGTATGAATTTTATGATCAAAGTTAAAAAACAACTAACCCTTTTGGGTATACACCTATTTTTTAAATTATATTGTTAAATAATATTGATACGCAAATGATGTAAGACCTTTTAAACGGTTGATGCGCAAATGATATATAACCCAAAATTCAAACGATGCGCAACTGTCTTACAAAAAAGGTCAAAATTAACAATAGCGATGCGCAAATGACAACCGGCGAAATCACTAAATAGCACAATAGAAAACATTATTGAACAATTTTTACCACAATCTTTATGTAAATATCAGGAGAAAAATTTTCATAATTATTATAAAAAAATATCAAATGTTATTCCAATTTTTCAAACATTTGTTAAACATATATATGACCGTTTTGTCATAGCTCAAAACATATACAATGAAAAAAGAATAAACAAACTTACATTATTAGAACATCAGTTTGAAGTACAGAGTGAAAATGGGTCCAATGTGTATGTAGTAGATTTTACTGTACCAAGTTGTACATGTTTAGATTTTGAAAAATATCATTTGCCATGCAAACATTTATGTGCAGTATTCATATATGTACCAGGTTATTCATTTAATGATTTGCCTGAAAAATTCAAAAATAATGTATATATATCTGCTGACCCTAGGTACTCAATAACCAGCCTACAGGAAGAAACAAGTACAATTGATTTAAATATGCAAAATACTACAACTGCTACTGCTACAAGATTAATATTAAAAGAAAAAAAAAGTATAAGTGCTGAAAACATAGAAAATAACATTAACCTACCAATACAAAGTAGAGAAATTCTGAAAAAAATTACAGACCTGACTTACTTAATAGACCAAAAAGAATATTCTGCAGAATGGTTAAAGCAATTGAAGGTTCTGAATAGTGTTTATGAAAAGATGAGTAGTATGTCAAATAAAGAAGATGGGCTAAACTTATTACCTTTGTAGTGATCGCTGTGCAGGACACTGCGACTTCGTACAAATTAATTATTTAAACGACGTAGCACGTTCTGTGGTTGAGCTTGAGTTGTTGTGAGAAAGGTAGGTGTTGAAAATTAAAACACTTGTTGTTTTAATTGAAATAAAGTAAATGTTTTATTAAGTTAAACAACATGAAACATTAAACAATAATATAAAACAAAAGTAAAATAGCTTGCTGCTATGTAAAAAATTACAAGTACTGGGAATGACCGTAAAGTCGCGGCGATGTGGCTGTGACAAAGTCCACGACGAGCAATAGTCTTACATTGGAGTTAACTACCTTCTAATTACTTCTAAATACTCTACTAGTATTTATATGAGTTCTCAATGACATACAGGGGACTAGTAGTCTATTTTAGAGTGATATGATGATTTACATAATCATCATTAAATAATTATATAACCATTATATAATGATATCATCATAATAATATCCTATAATTATATAATTATTACTCAATCGACAGAAAAACTATGTTTTTCTGATCTCTGGCCTGTTGCTTATAATGCAGGTGTATTAATACATACTTCCCATAATTTAATAATCTATCCCAATTAAATATAATGTGATCTAATATAGTATAACACCATGCAGGTGCATTGGGTTTACTACACCTTCTAAACGTAATTCATCAGCATTATTAGATTTGCCAAAAACAAAAAAACAAAAAAAGAACTAATTAATTAACATACTAATATACAAATTGACGAACATACTACTATGTATAGTAATTTGTTTACAAAATTGTGTTATACTTTTTTATTTAAAGTGAATTAGTGTGAATTTTTAATAAATAATATGTGAATACCTAATTAATTTTATGTGAATCTTATTAACATCAATGACATTGTGTACCACAATAGATCTCATTGCAACTACGACTTACATTGTATAAAGTTAAATATCGAATTAATTGGGTTTCAACCATCAAAATACTAATTGCCGCGCATATTTTAGATAACATATTTTTGCTTGATAAAATAAAAATGATAACGACTGCATAATGATAACAATATTATGGTGCCGTAATAGGTAGTATTTATAACGACCCGAAATCGATCACCCGTTATTGATAATAGAGTGAACTGAAACACGCTGCAGTGTCGCCAACCGGTACCGTCCAAAACACGAATATAATTTATAATATCAGATAATATGATTGATATGAGACGACGGGCAATACGTGCACTGTCATATATTATAATAAAGTCCGGCACACAGTAGTCGGATCAACCGGATAATATATTAGAATGGGCACTCACGCCACAAGACCGACACGCAATGCCAGGTAAACGATAGCCCCGAAGATTGCACAATCGATGCGAACGCTGGCAGACCACGCGAATAACGTGCCAATGAAGTGACAGACGACGATTCACTCATATACTAGCACCGAACACGTAAGGGCGTATGGTGATCGCAACGTAACGGGTCGGTAATTTTGCACGTGAAAAAAGACCGGTGGATATATTATATCCGCTCGAACTGAGGCAAAGCGGCCTGAATGTCGAAAATGAGACGAGAGTAACTTATAGACTGTAGATATCGGATGTTTTTTGCAAAGGTCAAAGCCATATCGGCGATTACGACGACGACAGTGACGAAGGTCACCGAAGCTTATTATAAACTAATGGACCTTTGACCCGGCTCATCTTCGGCGCGAAAATGTGTGGCGTTAAGGTATGCAGTTCAAACAGATTTATTCTTATCAATTAATATTTTATCACAATAATTACACTTAACTCTAATATTTTTCTTATAACTAATTAATTTACAATTATAGCAAAGACAAAACTGACCATGAATTGCGGGCGTATTACATATTAGTTTTTTGAAACAATCTTTGGAACACTATTAATATATTTGATGATTGAATTAGAGTCACCATCTGTACGTTTTTGCCGGATAATATTTCTTAAAGATTTCATTTGTGTTTGTTGATATTTGGTTAGGTCAGAATTTATCCAGACGTTCTTCCATTTTTCAAGTGAGCGGAGGTCGGATTTACTTCTTAATAATAATCTAAGCTCATTAGAATCGTTACATTTTAGAAGTAAAGGCCACCTACCAGAGCGAGCATTACCAATGCGTTTGGCTTGGATAATATTAAGATCAAGCGCAAGATGAGATAGAAGCTTTTTTGCAACTGATAAAGAGGTATTATCTGATTCATATGACAACTCTAAAATATTAAATACCATAATATTTTTACTTTTTACTAACTTATATTGTGTTTCGTTTATTAATATTACTCGAGAATTCGAGTACTGTGATTTTGCTTTGCAGGCTACTTATTCCGTTTTTTAAAGTTGCATTTTCTTCTTTCAAATTACTTATAGCCAACAATATGCCATCGAGTGAATTATTAATAGGTAGTATTAATTTTACTTTCATAACTAATTAATTTATCATTAATTGATTTGTACTTGTTATTTTGAGATTCTTCCATTGTTTTCAATTTCTTCATAATATCAGCTAAAGTAATGGTATTATTAACTTGCAAACTCAGTTGAATAGAAGTTTTTTTAGTTGGTGTATCGACTTTCGTATTATTCGGCATTATAAAATTATTATTTAACTATACTAATACACAATAACTGATAAAACACGTAAGGCGGCACACGCGAGGGACGTGTTATCTTATCGACGGTTAAAACTGATATTAATAATAAAGATAATGATAATAATATTGCTGATATAATAAATGTGCTTAGTAAAGGAAATACAAGAACTTTATATGGGGCAAATACGGTCACCTACAACCACTTACAAATATGCGTATCCTATAGCAACGGCTTATATACGTTTCCCATAAGGAAAATGTTATGGTTGTAGGGATATGACGGGATGGATCGGAATAGTCTCACCTAATGTTCCGTATGGCAATGATGTAATATTCGCTGCCAGAACAGTATGGTGAAACGGGAAAAGATTCGAAATTAAAGCACGGTGTAGTTTCACTTTCTGTTCCGTATTGCAACGACTTAAAATTCGTTGCCAGAAAGTACGGTGAAACGGGAAAAGCGCGAAAATAAAAACGTAGTGAACGGTACGAAATAGCTGGGGATACGTGAAAATTTAACTAGCGTATTTTAACGCCTCTTCAGCTGTTACCGGTAGTGAAAATACTGGTGACCTCACCATGTCGCTAGCTCTAGTCTAAGAAGGCTGTGGTACCGACGTTGGATTTCTGGCCCCTATTTTGTGGCGTTTGGTAGGTGTTTTCGGCGGTAGCCGTCCGAAATCGTGTATTCCCACGTCGCCAAAACCTAATTTGTCGAATCCCAATTTCCCGACACCCTAGTTCGCCGACATCCTAGTTCGCTAACTATTTATTTACATGTTCACAATTTGCCGACTCCCAATTCGCCGACTTATTAAAAAATAAAAGTAAATACAAATGTATCATGTATAAATGGTTATCGTTATTAACACATTAAGTCAGTAGATACATTATTTAATTATTATATATAAAATAAAAGTAAATATAAATTGTTCGTGTATAAACGGTCAGTACAGTCTATTCCACGAGAGAATAATCACTTTTCGCGCAGCGCGACTGACGGCTTTAGAGCCGCCGGACCTCAATTTCCTTCTCCGAGCGGTCTCACCCGGGACCGAACATTTCCGATTCATGACGAAAGTTCACGCCGACGCGACGCGCACGCCACTACACGGTGCACCATTAAACCAGTCGCCAGTCGCCCGACGGCGCAACTACACAATAGGTGTACTTTACAACTTTATTTATTTAATATAAATTGATTCGTAATCCTGACATTATTCTTAACGAAGTTCATTTGTTTAATACATAACCAGCACGATATTATGTAGGTAAATAAAACCTCCAGGAAATATACCTTTTTAACGGGAATTTTTATTCTTATATAAAACATTAGTTGGGGTTAACAAAATGATAACATGCATTTTAATCATGTTATTACATAAATAACACATTAGTTATTACTATTATATTTAAAATAGAAGTCAAAGTAATATACACATTATTATACAAGTATACAAAATAACATAATTATGTATACAATTTTACATATTTTATATACAACAAAAAAAGATAAATTATACATATTGTGGTATACCGGTATTTCAGTATACGCGGTATAACCAACTAGGTAAGTTTTATCCCCGTATGCTCTAGTTAATGACACTCTCTAAAATGAATTAGAATGGCACTGTTAACTAGGGAGGTACGATGGGTTTGCGGTAAATCAACTATGCCTTACCCTCGTACTCTTTAGTTAATGACACTCTCTAAAATGAATTAGAATGGCACTGTTAACTAACGAGGTACGATGGTGTGCGCTTGTCGATTCTTCGCTCCTTTATAGTGGAAACGACTCGAAGATTACCTATACCCGTGGTACGTATATCTCGGCGCTGTTTCCTATATAAAGGTAGGAACGCAAGGAAGACTTAAATGATATCCAACTCGGGTTGTCCTGGTCGGAAACACTTTTTATTAAACTCAAAAACATAAAATAAACAATCAAAAATTCTATTAATTTAGTCCGTACTATAACCGCCGTTTCACACGTGCGATCGTCGTACCTACACTCTCGCCGACTCACTCAGCGACAGCGGGACTCCCCCTGCCCGTGCGTACGGCGGTCTTATATACGAAATTTTTCTTGTCGCCTCAGCACATTTTGCTTCACCGGCCTCTCCCGTGTTTTATTTAAAAATATTTTTCTTTATACATATTAAGTAATAATTTGGACGACTGTCTACAATATACGACAATATAATACTAAAACATATATACAAGGTTACATATTATTTTATATATAATATTATACAGTCGAGTCGCGATAACTCGAAAAACTTGACAACTCCAATTGCGTTTTATCCCCCTTCAACTTCGAGTTATCGCGACTCGACTGTATACAATTAGGTAAATATCAATAAATATACAAATAATTTATTCACTATCTGATAAATATCTGAAGTCACCATCATCATCATTATCATCATCGTCATCCGAGTCGTCTGAGTCGCTGTTGCCTATGGTCAGAACGCATGGCTGGCTTTCTGCAGTCACGGAATCGTCAATTATGTTGTCCAAGTTCCAGGCTTTTTCCTCTTCTTGCATAACGTGACTGATGAAATTTTTCCACATATCAGGATTGACTTTTTCCACACCCTCATTCATTAACTTTTTGAAGTCCTGTAGTTTGAATGTCTTATTGTTGTCCCTGACATATTTTTTTTATTTTATTTTTTTATTATTTTTTTTTTTCGGTCATTTTGGCTTTATAAGCATTGATAATCATCAATTTTTGACGAGAAGAAACAAACTAAGAAAAATAAGTCAGATAAAAATATTTAAAAAAACACCTTTTCATTTTAAAGCAATTACAATTATAATCAGTCTTGTTCAAGTATTTGAAAACTTTTATTTAAATACTATTTCTTATTTATTCGATTTTTAGATTCTGAACCAAGTGATCTCTGAGATCGATTGATTTCTGTAACAACTATTGTAAAAAACTTGTGGAAAACCTTGTATAAAATTTTAAATTTTTAGCTATTTATACAAAATTATTTAAACATTTTTAACTACAAAATAGTTGTTAAATATTTGTAATTTTGACGAATTGTGTCTATGTATTTTGATAATTTTCGAATCACTCATAAATTAGCTTATGTAAAAACTTTCACTTAATTTTCAAGTATTTTTCTCAGTTAAAACAATTTTATCGACGATTATACATAAAATTTCAAATACCAATTAACAGCTGAAAATTAACTAAAATTTTTTTTAAATTATTTAATAATTTTGAAAAAAAAATTATATGAAGAAAACATCACTTAAAAATAACTGGGGGAAGTTTCAATTGTCTACGACTTATAATTTTTGAATACAAATAAATATCAAAAATTCGTTTGAGTCTAAATCTTTATTGTACGTGATTTCGAAAAAGTTTAAATTTCAAACTCTCATAAAATTGTTTGGTTTTAGTCCGGTAGAGTTTTAATGGATGGTATTAAATTTGAATTCAATGATATATTATCATTGTATAAGAAAAACGATTCTGAGCGAAGACGGTCAGTCAGCCTATGATATATTTATTTAACTAAGTATATTTGATGATATTATTGTGATTTATATTATATAACCTAATTACGTGGAACCTTGTTTTAAATTTTTAATCCTTAGCTATAAAAATTGAACATTTTTTAAATTTTTAACTACAAAATAATCTGTAAATAATCAATTGATAAATTTAGTCTAAATTTAAACTTTAAATGATTATAAAAAAAATTGTGCCTATGTATTTTAAATATTTTTCAACTGCTATTGTAACAATATATCAGGAGCCTTGTATCAAATGTTCATGCATTTTTATCCTACAGATAAATTTTAATTGACATTTATAGAAACAAAAAATAAAAAAAAATCGAAAATTGCTTATGTCCGCAAATAGCTCAAAACAAATCAAAATATTTTGAAAATTTTATCTTATATCGAAAATGCTCATTTAAACAACCAGTAAAAATTTCATGTATCTACGGCAATTCACTTTAAAGTTACATCCAACACCAAATTTGATTTTGTCGAAAAACCGATTTTGCGTAAAAATTCCCGTTTTTCCTTAATTTTTAAGTTGTTGAAAACTATTAACACAAAAAATTAAAAATTAAGGAAATAAACACACATCATTGTCAATCAATACATTCATGACTCTGTTATGAATCTAAAAAGTACCTACATTAAAGTATTTTAAATACCTACTTTTGAATGACAGTACCTACTATAATACGTATTCCAAATACAAATGATATCAAGTACCTATATAACCAAACACTGCATGAAATTTTGTATTTGAATAATTATTTTTCTTTTTATTCTCTTTTTTTGTTAAAAAATTGTTGAACAACGATGTTTACTGGTGTTTTAACAATTTTTTTTTAAACATTATAAATGAACCTGTTCAATTAATTGAACGATGTACGAACGAACAAATTACCATATTGCTAACTCGGTATAATGACAAATGTCTACAATGTACATTATTCAAATAAAATGAAAAAGCGATTTTTTAAAAATAAAATCAGTATGTAAACAAATGAATATTATGCAGTGTATATTACATTTAAAAAGTATTCTAAACAAAACTGATTATAATAATGAATTCAGATTTAAAGAAATATTATTTAAAAATATTTATATTTAAAGATTGATTTACCATTGCTCTTTGATTTGGTTTTGATGGAGATGGAGTGCCGTCGGGTAACTGGTCCATAATTTTAAAATGTTTTAAACAAATTGCTTAATAAAATCGAATATTAATGAAAAAATAACGATCATGTGTATACGGACAACGGGCAAGTGAACTCTCTTAGCGTGGGTATAGATCGCAAATGAACATAGGCATACGTTGTGTGTTAAGGTTATGTATCCGTATTATGGAATAAAAAATAAACATCTGCCAGCCCTTACCAAACCCACCCTGGCTGCCCCCAGTGGTTCCTAATATACAAATACACAATAGATAACGCAGACGAACGAGACACGTCTGGCCTTTTAGGAATTATACATTCCACAGGTGGCATTCCATGTGCAGTGTTCTGCCCGACCGTATGACGTGCGACGTTCACGTTAGCCGGAAACCAGCGGTCGTCGACGACGTGAGCCGAGAGACAGGGCGCCGTCGTTGCCGTGCGAACGCGGTCTGAGGGTGGAGCATGCGCGAACGCCGACGAAAACTGGTCGGCGGACTGATTATTCTCTCGTGGAATAGACTGTAGATAAAAGTAAGTATAAATTATTGTTCATATATAAATGGTCAGTAGATATATTATATAAAAATAAAAGTAATTATAAATAATATTCATGTATAAAATATGTTCAGTAGATATGTTAATTAAATCGTTTTCAGTTACTTTCATTAACTGGTGCTTCAGCATGAATAATTGATCAATACTCATCTATTTCATCGATAGGCACCAGAGCTAAGGCACATATTCTCCAAACAGTTTTTTTCACTTCATCATTATGTGTATAATCGTGCACTAAACCAACTTTTTGTACTTGACGCCATATAGATTGCCCAAAATGAAAAAGGCATCCTTTTATTTCTATGTTATACCCAAATGAATCTCGTATAGCAACAATCATTCCTATTTCAAAATCAATTTGAAATGTTTTGGGCTTGAAAGCCAAATCATTTCTCAAAGTAGCTTCTTTAATTATATTGAACATTCTCGTATAGGTATTAGTGCTTTTATTCGGTAAAAAAGTATAAACCTAGATATATAACTATAAATATAAAAAACATTGTAATTTAAATATAATAATTAAAATTAAATACTAATAATAAAAATAAAATCTTTAAAAAATAACCTATGAAATAAATATAATAAAAAAATGTGCTACATCTTTTAAATGATAACATACTAACCATTGGCACCATAACACCCATTACAAAACAGTGTAATGTATATATTTGCATAAATAATTTAGGGGCAGATTTAAATATACCATCCATGAAAACAATTTCACTGCTACAAAGTCGTTTTAAAAATCCTTCTGTTCCAAATATAATTATTTTATCATCATTTCCTTCTGAATCTAAATAATGTATATACATAATATACATACCAGCAAGAGGAATAGGTATATTTAAATTTTAAAATAATGTAAAATAATTAGGTACCTAATAAAAAATCTCACCCATCGTTTGTAGAACGACAGTCACCTCCAATCGTTAAATCGCATAATTTCGACGGTAAAGGGGGAATCATTTTCGTTTTTTTTCTGTAACCGGAACTTTTTATGCTAGTAAGTACTGGAATAGCATCTACAATTTCAGAGTTTGTAGCATCTTGTATTCCTGAAGTAATTACAGATCTCCTTATTTCTTT
This sequence comes from Aphis gossypii, assembly GCF_020184175.1. Lineage (NCBI taxonomy): Eukaryota > Metazoa > Arthropoda > Insecta > Hemiptera > Aphididae > Aphis > Aphis gossypii. The sequence goes on along the minus strand of NC_065531.1, from coordinate 65,647,053 downwards.
AAATGCTTTAAGTACTGGTTTTGTTGGATTATTTGAAATTTCCTCTTTCATTAATTATATTTAAAAAAACACCTATAATTTATAAAATATGCATCTTTTTTAATTTTTTTTTTTTTTAATAAATACAAATATTACTTACTTTCAGTTTATTTCTAAAACCACGATTCGCTAACTCGACTCAATGTGTTGGGTGATCGTGTTTTTCGGCAATACAACATCGGTATTGTTTTTTAAAACAGCACGACCGCCGCAATTTTGAATACATTTATAATATTCAGTTGTGTCCCGTATTCTATCAATGCGATGAATAAAATTATCAACCACTAGTAAATCTCGTTCTTTTTCAGATTTGATTTTATACCATTCCATTTTTAATTAAATGTTTAATAAGAATAAAGCACTTTTCAATACAGTTATCCTAAAGTTCGATGTAAAGACGGCTGCATTGAACTAAATTCATCGATCTATACTGCATGCGGATTTTATATTTTTATGTGTGGAAAAACATTTTAACATTGAACTTATATCGATAATATACCATATTATCGCTACCTATCTTATCCGTTTTTGATAAAATCATTGTCAACTGTCGGCGAATCGGGAAAATTAAAACTTTATTAATAATTTGTCGGAGAACCGAGACGTCGGCAAACTAGACTGTCGGCGAAAAGGGAATATTTTAAAAATATTATAAAACTGGTAAATTTGTAGGCAAACTGAGTTGTCAGCGAATTGGGATTCGGCAAAGTGGGTATAAACCTCCGAAATGACAATATATGATTTTGATATGATTGGTCCCCTTAAATTTGAATTATTATATACTACATATTTTTTACTTATTAAGTATAAAAATCTACTTTTTAATATTAAATGGACAAGTTTTCAGAAAATTATGAAACATATATGAATTCTTAGTCTGATATCTCAAAGGTGTCCGAATTAGAATTCTATAAAGAAGGGTATTCAATTATGTTGAAAGCATATGAAGCCAATATGCAAGTAAGTAATTTAATTAAATTAATTAATGAATACTATTACAATAATCGTTTGGCTGGCAGTGCCACAAATGCAATATCAAAAGTATCATGTAATGATTGTTCTATGTTTATGTGCAACACCACAGAAACTAAAAATTCTCCAGAAAAATACAAGTTTTACACAAAATCATTGAATAAAAGAGGATAGAAAGAACCATGCATCAATACAGTACTTTTAATATTTAATTGTGAATTAGTGTATAGCAAATATCAAACCCACTTTTTACACAACTCAAATTTTAATATCGTAGATGAAATAAATAATAACATCAAAATTAAATTTCATCAAAATTATATCTATATTAACATATTTTAATACATATTTATTAATTCTAGTTAATGTTTTTTTTCATCTTTTAGTAAAATTTAATATAATATGTTCTACATTTTTAAAATTGTTACAATTTGCAGACACAGAATTATTTAAATTTTGATCAGTTTTTTCAATCATACATTTATAATTTCCTGTATTTGATACACTTTTTAGTGAAATTATACACTTGCATATAAATCATATAATACATTTTTGATGCACAAATAAGTTCATATTCTACAATAATTGTTTCATAAAAACCAGGCTCATCATGAATTTCTAATTTCTATTAATATTATTATGAGTCACTACAAAATTTTACCATCATTTTAAGTCCAGGTCTATGGAAAATGTATTTCTAACTTGATGATACAGTTAAACTAAAATTTTCGTTATGCAGTTATGCAAAATATGAGTAATGATTAATATATTCAAGAAATTAAAAACAATTCTCCAATAACCCCAGATCTAAAACAATAATAAAATTTAAAAGTGGCCCTAATAATATTAATACAAATTAGAAATTCATGAAGTTCCCAGTTTTTAGGAAAAAATTATTTGTGCATCAAAAACGTATTATATGCTAGTATGTAATTATTTACTAAAAAATGTTATTTCTTGAATTTCTTACTTTAATAGAAACTATTTCTAATATTTAACAATAAATAGGCTACAACACCATCATTTACTAAAAGGCAGGTACAAGCTGAGGGCAAAGAGGGCAATGCAACAGTTGCTGATAGACAATCTTTTTTTTTTTACTTAATAAATATCATTGCCTCCCTCATTTCTCTAATCTGTATCTACCTTTACAAAATGTCTAATATCAGTATTTGGCATATTGCTATGTAAAACAATACAATTTAAAATTAAAATACAATATGTTCTTTTACTACTTTATATTAAAATTAATTATACATCATAAAAAAAAATACTTAGTAGCAATCTAAATATAATAATTTATCATAGATCTTAGATCCCAAAAGATTTTTTTTAAATTATTTATTTGATTTATACTAGAATATTTACTTGTTTTATTTTACAATACCTAAATTTCTATTTTTACTAATCAATGCACCAGCAAGCTATAATATTTCAGAATTATCTTTTAGGATTAAAATTTAAATGATTGATGTTGTAACCTTATTTAAATTTAAGTATGGAATGTCATACAAATTACAATACATTTTTTTTCATTTACAATTTTTAGTTTTATATACATATAAAATGGTTGGTAATATTTTCTTCTAGAGTGTTTGGAATGTTGGTTGGATTCAATTGTTTACACTTCTTTCAAATTTAGTTGATAAGGTATCTAAAAAAATACAATAAAAACCTAATTACTTGAATAATATTTCACTTAAAATATGTAGGTACTAAGTATACAAACCATATTTTTTATTTTGTCGTATATTGAAATATTAAAATCCAATATAGAAACCAATATTTTTATTTTTATTGTTTCCAGTTGTAAATTGGAATTTTGTTTTAATATGTATCAATCAAATCATCTGGTTATTTTTTGTGAATACAGAAAATCTTAGAATATCATTATTAAGAATTTTAGTATGCTATAGATTTTCTAAAATGGCATTGACTATAGAGCAACTATCAATGTTAAAGTCCTACTGGATTGTATTATCAAAATGTTAACCATATTGACTGGAATAATTAACAAGTCAGTAATCCATATAAATTGCAACAAAAATTGTATAGAGCTGATGTATTAACTGAAATCAAAATGTTTATAAATAATTATAATAAGAATTATTTATAATAGTTTTTACATATAACAATATGGTGACCAGAAGTACTTTTTTTTCATAGGACAGTACTCTTTTTTGATGCAAGTCCTAGTGTCATTAAAAGTAGTGTTAAGTATAAGAAATTGTAATATTTTTTTGAAAATATTATAAGTTACTACACGTTTATGATTTTTTAAGATTTAGTATTAATTTATATTTTATGGTTCAAACTAATGCAATCTAATTGGTTGTTAGCATAAAGTCGCGGCAACGAAAAATGAGCGCCAAGTCCGTCATGCGCCAAGCGGCAGTTTATTAGTAGTGACTAGTGGTTATCAATCTTTGAACAAAAAGCCCGCACAACAGCTGCACTATGTTGGGAATCATTGGCCGTATGAGTGAGTAAAAACAATGGGTCGCGGTATCAACGCTCATTTTTCGTTGCCGCGACTATTTAATTTAATTTGTTAATGTTTCCTATATTTTAACAAAGTTTTGTATTAATTTATTCAAATTTTCCACTTGGTATTTTACCTTAAAAAAAATAACTAAAATATTTATAGGTACTTTAGTTTAAGTTTACTTAAATTTCATAGAATTGTTATCATAAAGACCCACATCTAACGAGTTGACATTATAATTTTAAATAATTAGTTTTTAAGTACCTACCTAGGTAATAATAATAATTAAAAAAAAAACTATTATTCGCGAACATTCGTAAAGCCTGTATATAATAATACTTTTAATGTACCTACGTAATACGTACGTTCCCAACAATATAACTACAAAATAAGTAATACTTACCAATATTTAATAGGACTTTCAAAGTATCAAATTCACACGCGTAATCTCAATTTAAATAGATACTTCTATGTTTAAATAAATTAATAAACAAAATAAAATATACCTAATATAAACAACACATTATGACATATTATTATAATATAAATAATATTAATATGTAGATGTCTGCAAATATCTAGATAAGGGTCCTGTTATTGAAAATATATTCATATATAGATGTGCGATTAAGATAGTTCCATACTTTAATAATGGAGTTAATAAGTTATTTGATTTTGATCGAATATCAGGTTTAAACGACTCATTTTTGGAAATTTTAGAAAGTGCAATGATTAAATCTGGATACATGACATCATTAAATTTACCAAAACTTCCAAAAATTATTTTTACAGCTGTTTGTTTAGCAGTCCACCAACTGTCTGAAATAGATTGCAACCGTTTATGACGTATTTTTTCATGTTCATTTTCGCTAATATCTCTCCATATAATCATTCGTTGATATGTTTCTTTGAAAAACACTGAACATGCATTGATCAAAGAAAAGAAATTAGCCACACGAACTGGATTTTTAGTGGCATCGGTAATTACTAAATTTAATACGTGGCTGAAACACCATACATGTATCTGTTCAGGAGCGACTTTGCTCAACCATGCAGTAAAGCCATTGTAAACACTTTGCATATAAATATTGATTTTCATAAACTAAAAAATATTCATACTTCAAATGATTACATTTGTTTTAAAAAAAAATTAATTTTTAACTGTTTAAAATTCTGTCATGACTTTAATGTGAAATAAATATTTTGTTAGGTAAATAATAAATATTCATTGGAGAAAAAATAATATGATTCTATTGTCTATACTATTATTTACTGCTATAAAATAATATATTATACTAACCGTTTTTTTCTTTCTAAGTGCCATTCTTCGCATTGATGTTGCCGTTTAGTTCGTTTTTCTAATGATTGTACTTGACTTATTGATAATTATAATTTTTCTAAAAATTTGGTCTGTAAATTAGTGTACTCAGCATCAGTGATATTTTCTAATGGATCAATTTTCTCTAAAACAGCACCGTAGTTTTGATCAGGTCCTGCAGATGCTTTAATTTTTGATCGAACTATCAAGCTGACAAAAGAGACGACGTCGTCTTTTTTGGCATAGTGATGACTCGTGTTTTTTAACATATCGTTTTGTAAATAAACCCGGACTCTTTGTTGTAATATGTTTATTAAATAATGATAAACGGCTCATACCAGATTTGTAAGCCGTAACAGCAACATTACACCTTAACTCATAAGATCCTTTTTTTGAAAAGTTAATTCGCTTACCACCAACAAATTTTGCTAAAATAGAATTATACGATTCTGCCGCGTTGTTGTTATAATTATACATTAGGCTTTCAGTGTGGTATATAAACATATTTTTTATTTTCGTTTGTAATAAGTCGGTTTTTTCTTATTAATTATTTCCTTTTATTACAATTTTCTTTTACATACATAAATAATAAATATTATAAGATATTTTGGTTCATTCGAACTCACAATAAATATGATACAATTTTACAAACATATGATACGAATGCGACTCACGGATACTTTATTCACCGGAACCGAGAAGTACTAGCACTCACACAGCGGCGTTAGTGCATATAGTTAAGCGCTAGATTGCTAGAACATATACAACTGTGTAATATGTTGTTATAATGTTTTAATTAAATATAATTTATTTGCAAATGCTTACCCGACACTAACTATAGCATATCAATACATTTTAACTCTCCCTGTTACTCAAGTTGCTTGTGAAAGGTCATTCTCAACATTGAAGTATTTAAAAAACAGGCTGAGAAATTCAATGACCAATGAACATCTTGAATATTTTATGTTAATGACCATTGAAAATAAAATTCTCATGAAAATAGATAATAATATTTATCATAAATGCAGTTGGTGAGAAATTTAAGCTATTATCTAAATTATTATTATAAGTTTAAAAATCATTTTTATTATATTGTTTATAATTTTTGTATTTATTTATTACTGATTACCTTATACCTACTAGTCCTACTATACCTAAACTATTAAAACAATATATAATTATTAATTATTAATACCTATTTCGTTGGTTTCAACTATTGAACTATACCTACTATTTTATTTTTCAGACTTCCAGGTATTAGTGGTATATTAATCAAAGATGGGCTAGTTAATAAAAATAATTAACTGTGGCTACCTAGTAAGTTAAGCCATAAATTGCGCTAGTATTTTTATTTGTACTAACATTTTTCAAGACGCTTAGCCCTGTATAAACATTAAACATACAATTATTATTTTAGTACCTACATACTACATTGTTACTAGAAACTTATAAGCTACATCTATGCATAAAAAATTAAAATTAACTTAACTGTACAAATACAATAATGATAGTTAACTATTAGAAGCTAAGTTAAAACATTACAAAATTTAACTGAATAAGTTAATAAGTTAAAAACATAAATAACTAACTAGTTAAGATAAAAGTTAAAAAAAAATTAACTTTAACAAGTTAATGTTCACCATTGTATTATTAATATAATATGCGTTAGAACTGTTAGAAGACAGAAGTTTAAAGAAATAACAAAATAGTGATTGAAATACTTTTATAATACTGAAAGCAGTAATAAAATTAGATGTACTTATTTAATAATTTTGAAACATGTAGGTGTAGTAAAATAAAATAAGGAAAACAAAGCTACCTAATGGGGGACCATTTGTAATAGATTAAAATAAGTAAAATATCGGCACGGTATAGGGGGGTGATAGTAAATTGGTGATTGGTAAAATAAATAGGTCATATGGGTAATAAATTATTAAATGATGGTAATTGGATGCCTTGTCTACATTACTTTATTTTGCTACGATATGTTATTATATCGATGTAAAACTATATAGATTGAAATTCCACTTACCTAGTTTATGGATAGTTGTATTATTTTGGATTGTATAGATATCTCGGTGTCATGAGTTGATGAACATTATTAATTACAATCTTATTACTCTTTACACAAACGATGGAATATTGGACTCGAGTTATAATTTATAATGATAGATGCTTGACATAAATAGGAAGAAGTTGAATAAAGACTAAAATTTGGATATAGGATTTAAGATGAATATTATTGGATGTTAAGCAGTGTAAATGATTATGTAAACAATTTAGGTTTTAAACAATAAAGAAAATATACCAATATAGGTTTGTACTCAGAGAATGGTGAACCAAAGTAACGTTAAGAAGTTTCTCGAAAATATATATGGAATTTGTTTGTGAAAATCGATCTTGTCCAATCCTCCTGGTATCTTCAGTATTGGGATGCACTACTACTACGCTCTTGTACAATGCCAGGATGCTGTGTGAGTGTTATGGTTTTTATACACTTTTCCCACTACATTAGGTCATCTGGTGAGGTCAGGTCGCTTATGTGACCCGCGTGTTTATTGCGTAATTTTGGTATATAGTTTTAAATTTGATTGTTGTATAATTGTTTTCTTATAATATAATGATCTTGGTATTTATTTTAATTTGATCAATCGCTATTTCTTCATCTTTTAATAATTGTAGTATTAATTTTAATTTGTTTATTGTAATTCCATTGTTTTGTTATAATTGGATGACATTAGATAATACTCATATTAATTTATCCAATTGCTATGTTATCATTTAATGATATTGACATTTATACTTAATTTGGTTACTTGCATTTGGTTCCACATTGTCTAAGTACGCCTATAATTGGAAATCTACTTTATACATTTATTAGAATATAACACTGTGATAGTTATATATTACATAGGTAAATAGAAAAACCAAATTCGAGCGTAGCGAGAAAAAAAATTTGGTGGGTGGCCTGGATAAATTTTAAACTCCCGGCCTGAATAATTAGCGATATTAACGATGGTAGATACATCGCATTTATACTGCAACCTTCTTTTATTTTTTCTTGACTTTTTTTAAAAATATCCTCAGCCAATTTTTGAAAAGGATTTTTTTTGTTATTGAGACCATCCATTTGTGATGTATATTCTTCCTCTAGAAAATCTCGAGAATGATCCTCCGATTCAATATTAGCCATTATGTTAGGGTATTGTTGTTCTATGTTTACAAATCCAGAGGATGTCATTTGTATTAAATTATTTTTATGACGTAATATGACGTTCACAAGTTATGTTTAAACCTGTGTTTATATTAGTCCCGTCTGTTTAATTTGAAAAAAACAATAAATAAAGATAAGATTATTGAATACATTTCTGGTAGTGATTGGGTATTTATTATTAAACCTATAGTACGCAGTGTTACTTCTTTAATTCGTCTAGGTATGGTCTTCAATGGAATCCATCTACTAACTAATTTCATAAAATGATCTATATCTATCCGAACAAAACAATTTGGTAGCCAATGTGAGCCAGAAGATTGTTTTCCTAATGTTAGTTCAGCTCAAACCAACAAGTATTGATGTAGAGAGGAATATTGAGTGAACACTTGAACTATTGCTGATAGCAATGCCATAGATTGGTCGCATACTGCTTCTTTAGGAAGAGGATCGTCATTACTTACCCATTTTGCCAACCAATTAAATATAGTAAGTGTGTTATGTCGTTCGCTTATCATATTTGAAACTGGGAAACTTTGTTTTTTTGTTTCATCATACACCGAAGCTTCATATAGGTACATAGTTTTAGTTTTATGAATGCCTAAATTTTGAAAAATTTTTACTACTGAACCAGTAGCGTCAATAATAATTTTTGGATGTGAGGAATTTTTACAGTAGCTTCTATATACGTGGATCTGTACTGGAGAATGGTAGTGAAGAAAAAAAGGGTCAAATCCCATATCATGCAATATGTCCTTAAATTCATTTTCTGTTTTCATAATTGCTAGTGAAGTTAATACATCTTTGTGTCTATTTTTATTAGATAAATAACGCCACTTTAATGTATGTAGAGACATTTCCTGATGGTATTATTGCTGGTTCAGGATCACCTGTACATTTAAACAAACTATATCATTACCCAGATATGTAATGAGCTAGACACTATAATAGTAAAAAGTGTTTGGGAAGATTGCATTTATACACTTTTCCTGTGTTCCCATATATGTATTGTTATATAAATATAGATGATGTTTATTATACCTAATAGTTATTAGTATTATTTATAAGTATATTTATTAGTTATTTATTAGAATTTATTATATAGAATAAACTAACCAGTTTTCATAAGTCGTACACTTTCCATTTCTCTAAATGTTTCATTGGCTTTGCCATCATTTATATTCTTTAGAGCAATATTTTTAACAAGTCCAATCATTCGTCTTTTTTTTAATTTGTTGTGTAATTTTTCATAGTTACCAATATATATACAGTCCATTAGTACTCTGTAAATTCGGAAAAAAAAATAGAACATAGATACTATATTTTCTTAAATAATACAGTTATAATTTATCAGATTTTGAATAAAAAAATTACCTGAAGTTGCTTACTGGCTTTTGAGATATTATTCCTTCAAAATTTGAATCACATATTTTACATTTTACAATTAATTTTATATAAAAATTGTCATTATCTATTACAGAAGCTCTTTGAAACGAAATGCAACAAGGCAAAATAGTATGGATCCAAAAATGCTCTGCCATTATTGGTGTCCAGCAACCTTTGGGGAGGACGTAATAAGATCTGGCACTCCTTAAAGGCCGACTGGGGTCAGTTATATTGTATTTTACTTCTTCAGGTTGTATTTGCTTCCATTCCTCAATAGAAAATTGAAAACAAATTTAAATATAATAGTTTAAAATATACTTTATTGATCCCAAAAATTTACCTAAATATATAATATAGGTATAAATATTCTTAAATTTGAAGGCATACATAAAATGTATGAAGTTACATTTTAGATTCTGAACGGAGTGATGAGTGTATTGATTTTACAATGATGTATGTTTTTTTTTGTTTTTGTGTCTGTGTATAGCATAACTAGTCAAAATAATGCTTCAATTTCAAACTTCGGGGGTGGTTTCCGATGGAAAAGTGAATTATTTGGAGATATTTGGTGCATTATACAGGTAAAAAGTAAACATTTTCAACAGTTTTCAAAAAAATCGAGAAAAACAAAAAAAAAAAAATGACGGAAAAACGGGAATTTTTACGCAAAACCAGTTTTCGACCAAATCGATTTTTTTATATGGTTGTAGTTCAAAAACTAATCACTGTAAATACTTGAAATTTTCACCAAATGTTTATTTTAGTGTTGTAAAAAATTTTTATGCAAATTTTTTTTGAAGTGAAAAAAAATTTTGGATGACCAAAAAAACTTGAAAATTTAATACAAGGTTCCTTATGAGTTTTTCTTATTGTAGCTAACAAAAATTGAAAATCGTTAGTCACAGTTTTTTTTATAAGCGTTTATAGTTCAAATTTTTACGAAATCAGTCGAAAACGCGAAAATTTGCAAATAATTTTAAAGTTGAAAAATCATAAAATGTTTTGTGTTTATAACTGAGGATTAAAAATACAACACTTAGTTTACAATAGAGTTTTCTTCAAGTATCTATAGAGAAAACTCGAAGCATCATTTTAGGAAAAATTTTAAGTGCGTTTGAATTTTAAATTTTTACGAAATCGCGTAACGATAACGATTTATCCTCAAACGATTTTAAATATTTGTTATTATTCAAAAAGTATAAGTCGTAGATACTTGAAAATTGTACTAGTTATTTAGATTAGTATTTTCTTTACATGATTTAATTTTCAAAATATTTTGAGTTTTTTTGAGCTATTTATAGACAACTGAAATTTTTAATTTTTCTGATAAATTATTTTTGAAGTGTCTAGCCGTTTTGGCGCCAACTAACTTAATATAATTTGTATCAAAATTGTACCTAAAAAATTATTACAAGATTAAGTAAAAATATAAATATATAGTAAAAAATTAAAACATAGTGAATAGTTAATTATAAAATTTTACTTAAAACATTATTATAAGATAATATAGTTAAAATATAAATATAAATATATAGTAAAATTTAAATAGTTAATTAAAAAATTATTACATTAAAAATAGTTACCCTAATGAAACATTGTTTGCAATGCCTCTTAAAAATAATAAAATTCTATTTTTATTATAATTAGACATTAATTTTAAAATTCTTTTATCATTGTCAATGTATTTTTTTTTTTTTTTGGTGGACTTCCACCAGTAACTAATTGTTCATAAAAAACGTCTCTTCCTGTTTGGATTTTTTTAAGGCAATTTATAAATGACCATATTGTTGGATTAGTAACCCCCATTTGAATATTTAAACGCCTATTAGCAGCTTCAGCGTGATTATTTGTGCGGTTTTGGTTTGTTAACACCCTTTGATATAAATTCAATATTTCTGGAGGAAATTGTGGTGATCGACGACCTACTTTTCTTCGATTTTTTCTTCCTATAAAGTATTCTTCGAACCATTCAAGTAACGGAAAAATGTCGTCAGATAAATCAACAGCAAGCAAATCTGTTGCCACGTCCATATGTTCAATTGGTACAAATGCTAATGAAATTATCATTTTTACCATCACAGAAAAATTAGCATCATTGTCATAATTTGATATCATTCCTATGTCTCCCATTTTTTTCCGAAAATTTTTGGTTAAATGATAATAACATCCATGTACGTTTACTTGAGGAAACGCTTCTTTAATTGCACTAATTGCAGCAATTTCAAAATCAATAGAAATTGAATCTGGTAATAATCTAGGATTTAGATCGATCAACATTGTAAATAATTTGCGATAAGTTTCACCTTTTTTATTTGGTAATAGTGCGTATATTATTGGATGAATACCGCCTACGTTTTCTTCCAAAATAATGTATACTTACGAAAATAATGAAGCACGGGTCAAAACTAAATATTCACTACCTAAATGCACAGAAACTTTTTAAAAAAAAAAAGTTCGAAATTTTGTAAAAAACTTATAGAAATGGGTCAATAAATGATATATGTACCACAATTTTAGTAAAATTGAATTTACTTACAAAGTTATTTAAGTTTTAGTGGTGGTTACATACACTAACCACCGTCCACCATGCATACATAAACAACATATTTTTTTTTTATAACTCAAACTTCTTTATTAACAAACGTAATATAATAAAAATAGATAATAACAACTTATGAATTCTGTTGGATAGGTACTTGAATAACCAATTAATAATCAAACATCTGAAAATGTAAATTCACCCAGATAGCAAAAAAATTTATTATCAACATTGCATTAAAGTTTGTTTACTAACGATTACAGTAAATACATATTGAATGGATGTTTCTTTTTGATTTTTTATTGTCTCCACAATATGCATGCAACTTTTATTGGCCACAGTTTTAATATTCATGCCATTTTAAACAATGAACATGCATATAATGATACATGTGTGTTGTATAACATGCCAGTGATATTTGTCTAATGCATTAAACATTTTTTGTAACCTATATGTAATATACGATAAGTGTCGATTTAGAATGTATATAACATTTATATAATGTTTTATTCTCAAATGTTAATATAAATGTAATGAAGGGACAATATTGACAATTAACTATAGTAATTCGTAATATTGTAATATTTTAATGTAGAATTATAATAATAATACGATTCAACATTCCTAAAATATATTATAAATAAAGTTAGATAAAAAAAGTCAAGTGGCACTCGGGGACTGCCGCGATAAAGCTATTGCAGTATTACATATTAACACGAAATAAGAAGTTAATAAAATTTAATAAAAAAAATAATAATAATAATATAATATAATATTATTATATTATTATATTATTTTTATTATTATACTGTATATCGTCGCTGAAACTGCAACACCGCATATCTCAAGATTTGACAAAATGCATTTGTTTTGTTGGTAGATAACAGTGAATAATATTAAACTAAAATAATAAATAAATGATAACGATTATTATTATTATTATTTTATTTTCGGTAACCATGGTAACAATTAACGGGTAACGGTCACGCTTTTTCGTTACGAAAAATATATTTTCAGTCACCACGCCTGCGATAAAAGCTATGCAATAGCTTAATATACAATAATATACCATTGCTTATTAAAAGGATTTTTTTGTCTTTTGAAGTGCACATTATTTTTGTGATAAACCCATAGGCTTATATATATATATACAAATACAACTCACATGGTCTGCCCACCTCACTATAAATAATAATTGTCTTCCATACCCACTGTATTTTTAATTTAAACTTCATAATTGTCTAAATAATAAAAATAAAATATCATAATTTTGCAAACCTTAGGTACAATAAAATAGAATATGAAAAAAAAAAGCTATTTTTATAATATGACATTATATATTATAACAAATCATATTAAAACAAAAAAAAAAAAAAAAAATCAAAATTGAGTAACTCACAATTTGTAACAAATTATACAAAATATTATTATTAACAATATATAAATCATTTTCTTGATAGTTATAATATTTATAGTAAACATAATAAAAAATAATAAGAGATGCATGAGAAAAAATAAAATTTTAAAAGAAAAAGGAAAGTTTTTATCATGTTTATATAATACATACAGCTGCATTATTACAATATTTAAAATTTAAAAACATATCATATTATACATATAATCAATATTATTATGCGAGTATGCGACCCGCAGTTTGTATTACATACATTATACAAAATATAAAATTAAATTAGAATTAACTTTCTTGGTAGGTAAATACTGATAAAAAATAATTATAAAAAAAGATTATCGTTAAATAATATAAATGTATGCATATATATTTTTATAATAAAACAGCAAATATTTTAATTGGATGTAGTACCAATAATATTCTAACATTTTTGTTGTTCTCTTTGGAGTCTGAATGGCGCTTGAGACAAATATATCTTAATACAGTCTTCTATATCATTTAGTTGTACTTCAGAATATTTTGAATCTTTCTTTATAGATTCTTTAATGTGAATAACAATATTATATTATATTAGTATATGAACTAAAACTATTAAAATGAAATACTTATACAAATTACAATTGTATTATTATAAATAGTGTGTACCTAAAATCACTGCACAGATATTCAGTGTTGAAAATGGATCTTTCTTTCTAATTCCATGATAAGAAAAATGGCACAAAATGTCATCATGAAACAGTTTTTGAAAAATTATTTTTACAGATTGTTTGATTGTCTTCCCAGTTTGTTTAGATAGGCTATAAACCTATATAATAACATAAAAATATTTTTTTAAATTTAATGTATAATGCAGTGTAAATAACAAAAGTAATTTTTTTAATACCAATTGATTACGATAATCAGGATATAAATTTCCATGATTGACAATTTTTCGCTCTACCAAATTAAGAGAATCCATATCAGAAATATATTCGATTGTGAATTGTTAATAAAAACTATTATTAGTCATATTTGGATTTTTTGAAGCATTCAACTTATCTTCAATTCTGTCAACAGCTTCCAGAACTCTACGAATATCATATTATGACATATTTGTGACCTGCCTATAGAGTTGTGAAATTTGACTATCTGAAAATGTTAATATAATAAATAACTAATTATATTTTATTTAGTTAATTAACAACTATAAAAATAAATACATTTTTTTTCTAATTTTTTTAAAATATGTCCTATTTTAATTAATATTCTATAGAATATACATATAATTGTATTATTAATTATTATACATATAATAGCATATACAATAACTTACTCATTTTGGTTAACATTTGCATCTTTATTCCAACTTCATTTTCATCCGAAAGTACTGTTTTTATGCTTTGATTAGGAAGTAAAGGTGAAGATGATAGAATTATATTATCATTATTAACATTAGAGTTAACATTATCATAAAAGTTTTGGAGTATTTCAGATTGACCTAGTCATGTGACAAACAATACATTTTTATTTAATTATATTCTCAATAACAGATAAATAAGTAGTGTATTTTTTTTTTTTAATGTAAATTTAGTATTGATATTACTTGTATGTTTTGAAGTATTAACACAATCCAAGCCATTATTTTGAGATATTATTATTGAGTCTACATTTTTAGGAATAGTGGGATCATCAAACTTTTGTACAACTGCAGCATTAGAACTATGAATTGATGAATTGCTGCTTGAAATAGATTTTTGATCTTTTAAAGTAAACGTTGTATCTTCATCTGTATCATCTTTAAAAATAATAATATAGAAATATAGTTTAAACAATTTTATTTAATATAAAATATAAAATCAAATTATTTATTGATTTATACCTAATGATATAATAATATGATATAAAATATTAAACATAATATAATAATAAGTCAAACCAAAATTTGCAATCATGCAATGTTCAAAATTTTAAATACCAGCTATGATAATATAGCATTATAATTCATGTAAAACAGTGATTGATCATGGTATAAATTAAAATAATTAAAATTGTATATTATATAATATGTAGATATACATATATTATATTGTATAACACAATTTTCTTCAAATTTGTACAGCATCAGTGCCGGCGGTAGAGTCATTGGCGCCCTGGGCGAGTAAACAAAAATGCGCCCTTGGCCCCTCCCTATATAAATAGTAGTCGTTTTATTTTAAATTAAATATTGTAATTAAAAATTCAAGTGCCATGATTTTATGGTTTCTTTACTTACGTCAACTCATATTTAAAAAACATCACTTATGCTTGTAAATAAACATTTACTATATTATTTTAATTAAAAAAAAAAAAAAAAACAAAAACAAAAACAATCAAAAAAATTCAAATCATATTACAATTAACATTTAGTTATTTATTTATACTAATTTTAATAAAAAAAAAAGATTCTAACCCTTGATAAAAACTTTTTTGCTTTTAATTTTGCAAAATTTTTAATAATTTCTGAGAAATCCATCATTTGAGCTATTTCATTTTCAATAGAAAGAATAGCTAGAGATGTCAGCTTTTCGTTCCCCAATGTCGAACGCAGATACGTTTTAATAAGTTTTAATTTTGAAAAACTTCTCTCACCACTGGCAACAGTAACAGGAATTGTTAATACAATTCTCAAGGATATCCAGATGTTTGGGAATAGATCAGATGTATTAGATTGTAACATATATTCCAATACTGCTTTTGGAGAAGATACATTTTTTGGTAATAGAGTTTTAATATGTTCTAACTCAACACATAAATCTATTCCGTTAATATCATTTTGGTCTTCATTCTTAAGTGTACTATGTAAATCCATACAATGTTTTACCAAAGTATCATGATCAGGCAAATCAGAAATATTATATAAGAATACCCATGTATTTTTATGAGCTTCAAACTGTTCAAAACGTGACTGTATTGATGTTACACTTGTATCTATAAGACGATAGAAAAAATCTCTTTTAAATTCCTCTTCTAGGGTAGGTTCATAATTGTCTAAGCTTTCATATTGAAATTGTCTTTTAATTAGTCTATGTCTTTTTGGTTTAATACTTGGTTCCACATTTTAAGTTTCAGCGATGTCTTTAGCAGATGAAACAGCGGAATATATCCTGTAATACGATAAGAAATAATATAATTTAAACAACCTTTAACAATTGAAATTGCTGTGATGATGTCCATAGTGATTCCTCGCATTGCTTTACTGGCTACATTGATTTGAAATAGTAAATCGTACCAAACAACAAGTGATATAAGAAATTCAAATTCACATAGGTTATCGACTAAACATTGAGCTTCATGACGAAGACCGGCTTCAGCATTTGATGATTCAGAAATTTCTATTAAAGCATTAACTATGTTATTAGTTTCATAACGCATTGCTTTAACGGCACTTACGCGGCTTTCCCAACGAGTTGTACATACTTGCTTAACTGTAAATCCTGATATATGACTTTTAAGAATTTCCCAACGATTCACAGACGCCGAAAATAATACATATACCCGTATATAAATGTATATAAATTAACCATCGTCTTATAATTGTTTCACCGTTTTCACAATTACGATATATATGCAAATTAGAAAAATGCCTTTTATACTCATCTAGTGGATAAGATATATTTTCAAATATACTTTTTGGACCGATCATTACTAATCTATCTATAATATGACGTTATATCATAACGTTCATATTTATTGCTAATGGCCACTTGGCTGGATTTTCTAAATAACTGACATCACAAACAGTACTTTCATTTAAAACACCTAAGCCGTCGTCAAATATGAGTTTATCAGATTGTGTTTGAATTTCTTTTTTTTCTATGTCTACATTAGGTTTTTGTTCATGGGTACCACTATCAATTAAATCGAAATCAGAAGTTTTTTTAGATTTTTCAAAAAATTCTTTTGGTTTATTATCAATGGGCTTAATGAACTTTTTTATACTATTTTGTTCCTTTTTTATAGCAGCAATTTCCTCTGCCTTTCGTTTTCTATTCTGGGCTCCCGAAAGCTTTTTTCCCATTTTAATTAAATATTCTGTAATATTATATGGAAAGTAATAAAAATATTTATTATAGAGAGGGGTAAACTGAAATAAATTATAATGAGTATTTTTATATTTAAATATAAATACCTACATACGTGTGAGCTTTACATAATCATTTGACATTTAACTTATTAGTATAACTTATGTAATAATGTTAATGATTTATGCTGAATAAATAAAAACTAAATACTAAAATATTACCCATGTATTTTGTAATTAATTAAAATTAAACTATATTTTGTATAGAAAAAAAATGTTATTGAATAAGAAAATAACTTAGTACGTATTAAGTATAAAATTAAATTTTAAAATATTTTCCTGTACTGGCTATCAATATCGTATTACCAGCAATAATATAATACAATATTTACGTTTTGCTAAATTTAACGGCAATATGTCGGAATACCGATGAAACTAATATTAAATAAACTTGAACGCACCTTTTCAATCCAAATTGTAGTTGAGGTAGAAAAAAATTGAAATCGTAGTCAAGGTAGAGAAAAACAGTGAAACAGTAAACGTGTAAAACAAAATTGTACAAGATTTAATAATAACGCATGGCAGTATGATACTAGTACTCGTACAGTCGTACACTGTACACAACCATACACAAAACATACATGTTTAATCTATGACATAACTTACTAAATAACCAAATATGATATTATGTGTTATATACTTATATGTTATATTACAGAAATAATCGATAATGTTAATCGCAATGGTCAATGCATTTTATCGCGTCAGTTGTTATCTGATGCTACTAATATATATATATATATATATATATATATATATATATATATATATATTCCAAATAAATAGCGATTACGAACGGTGAATGACAATAATAATCATTTATCATCTATATTCTATACTATATTTTTTTCAGTTTTAAGTTTTAACATTATATCATTGAGGCGCCCCCCTTTCAACAAGCGCCCTGGGCGTAGGCCCAGGTCGCCCACCCCTAACGCCGGCCCTGTACAGCATACATTATAAATTAATACAAGATAGTTAGTTACCTATTTCTGAAGATGATGTTATAGTAGGTGATTTATATATAGGAGGTGAACACTTTTTTAAAAGCTTAGTTTTGTAAGAATTATGTTTGCTAGACATTTGTTGTCCTTTACGTTTTTTTTCAAAATTATTGAATTTGAAGTCGGATAAATCAGATTCTTCTTTTGCTTTTTCTCGTGCCTCTAGTAAGGAACCTATAATTATAATAACAAAATATAAAATAATGGTGTTTTTTAAAAATATATTATATAATATTGAAGCAAATAATTGAAATCAATCTGTGCAGGTGAAAAAGAATGAGAAATCAAATTGATGACCTAGGACAAAAATAGCTATTAATTATAATAAATTAAAAACAAAATTCTGTTTTTTTTTTTTTTAATATAGTGGATAAGTATACATATATTTTGCATTCAACAGATTAATGTTTAGTCATTATTAGGTATAATAAACACCAAAATTAATGTATAAATATTAAATAATGTACATACCAATATTTTTTGATAATAGTTTTGCTTTTATTCTTTTAAATTCCAATTCATTAAATGGAGTTTTTCTTTCAATATATTTATTCACGTTTTTTTTTTAAGTTGGCCATGCACACATTTTATCTTTGTACCAGGATGATGGAATAGCACATATCCCATCTTCAAACTGAACTACTGAGCACATTTTTGATCTGCATAGATTAAATATTAACTTACACTAAAGTAGTTGGAAAGGAGGTAATTATTTATTGATTATTTATATATTATATCTAGCTAGCTATATGATGTATAATATAACTTAGAAGATATGAGAAATATTTTTATTTAAGTATCCTACTAAAATTTATAAAAACAAATAAAATAATATACATTATTTACATATGACAAATTATTTAGATGAAAATTATTTTTATATAATTTACTCGGTATGAAATAAAGGCATTGCTATTTTTTCATTTTCAAAATGAAATAAAATATATTTTCTAGATATTACATTTAAACAATAAAAATTTATTGAGGATGATAAATTATTTACAATAAAAATTCCCAATTTACTTGATTTAATTGGAGTTTCATACAAGTTTTTTTTTCAGTAAAATATTTACCTAAGACAATGACCGATTCTCCTTAACAATATTAAAAACTTTAACAATATGGCCATCATTTGTTCCAAAGTAGGAATCAGAATCTTGGTTTATTTTTAAAGTAAAACCTTTAAGTTCCAAAATCATAACATTGTACTGTACACCATAAACATTTCCTGGTAAAGGTCCTTTTTTGTGTTCATTTTTTAAAATAATGTTATCGGGGTTGTGTATAGTAGATACATTACATTGAAGTTTGTTAATTGTATGTCGTGTTTCATTATATCTTTTTACAACTTGCTCTAAAGGTTTATCAGGTTTTCTTATCATTTTTTAAGAGTTTTCATAAAATTTTCAAATGGAAAACAGCTAGAATTGTCCAGTGGTCCAAATATTCTGTACTCATCTACCAAATGTAAAACGCCATGAATATTGTGAGAAATAAACAGTGTTCCATATTCTTCACCAAAAGACTTGACAAAATGTCTTAATAAAATGTTAGCAAAATTTAAATACTTTCCTAAATTACTACTCAATAAAATTATCATTGAAATATTTAAACACATAAAATTTGTGTAGCATGATTTGGTTAATATGTTTTTTAAAACTATAGGGCCAGTATACAGTAACAATTGTCTCAACTCGGTTGCTTTCCATCTATTTATTTCTTGGATATCTCTAGGTTTTCTACAAAATTCTATTGGTATATATTTTTTAATTAAACTTAGATTTGTCGATATGCATTTAAGTTTTGCACTATTAAGACGTACATTTAATGGGCCCTTATTCATCCACAGTAAAACAAGCTTACGCATCACCCCCAGACATGTTAAATGCATATAATCTAAGGGGAAAATATCAATTATATTTATGTTGGGAAGTTCGAGAAGTATTGTATTTGTTTCACTTATATGATATTCTTCATTAGTTCTAGATACAAAATCAGCATGAGTTCTTTTAGTAGAATGATCAGTATATGCAAAGACTGTACGCCAATGTAAATATTCACCTTCTATTGTACATTTAGAGCAAGAATTAAGATCTGTATGGCCTTTTGTTTTGAGAACAAAAGACTTTGCAGGGACATAGCAATAAATTCCATTAATCACAACAGTTACATGATTATTATTAAATTCAAAACCATGAAGTAATAATTCAGTAGCTTCTGTTACAAAGTCTTTTAAAAATGTATTACTGTCTTTTGGTTTACCATGACCCCCACCACAAACCAATTATGAACACATTTAATTTCAATGAATGGGAAATTTGATCTTTAGGTCGTATATATCCTAGAATGGGCCAAAATTGACTGGAACTACTATGCGATATAGGTAGTCCGTCAATACCAATTACAACATTTATTTTAGTTATATTTTCAGTGATATTTATGAATAATTTAATATTTTCTAATAATCCAAAATGAAAATACTTTCCTGGTTCTACAATGCGAATTGAATTAATGCTTATAGGCGTTCTCAATAAAGTTCTGGTATCCTTAGGGAAATGGTTAAAACAATCATGGGTTTTCAACAATAATAGTAATTTATTAAGAGAACTATGAGAGATATTCTCTTTAAGAGCCCACTCGGCTAGTGATTCTAGATTAAAATTTACATTGTCACACTGCTGAAACTGTGAACTTGTAATGTTCAATGTCGAGTTAATAAGACTAGGAAATGTATATGGTTCAATAATAGGTTCAATATTTTGTGGTACTTCATTTGTTACAATATTTAATAAATTGTTAAAGCCATTATTAGTTTCTAAAATTAAAGGTAGGTTAGTGGCAGTATTATAATCAATTTCAGAATTTAATGGATGTTTTTGGCTTTGATGAGTTTCAACTGTTGTATTTATTTCATCATTTAAACGATTAAATTGACTCGTTACGTCACGACGTTGGGTTCGTGTTGACGGGACATGAGAGTTAGTAGATCTACTTATTTTTAATTTTGGCATACCAAAGTATTAAAATTATTAAACACACAAAAACAGTTGTCACTTATACTTTATAGTTACTGTCGCGCTCAGCTCTTAACAAAAATATAAATACAAAAATACATCTTAGCTAAGGATGCCTTCACGACTGGCCGTTGGGAGAAAATATTTGCAGCGCTAACGGCCTGAATAATAAAAGAAATAATAGATTACCAGAATATCATATGTTTAAAGGGTATTTGGTACTAATAAAAACAAATAACAATATTATATAAAAAAAGGCTATGCTATATTATGGCAACATGTAATGAAAATGTTTGGTAAAACTTACAAAGAAATAATAATAATTCATGCTTGATTAGCAGATAAATATAAAACATGATATATAAATTAATGATTGATTATCATACATGAATGCAAAACAGAATAAGTGCAAGCTGCCATGTGGCATGATTAGCATGCAGTTAATATAAATTAAAATACTTGATTAGCACATGGCAATGTATATAATGTATACTAATATAAGATGCTTGATTAGCAATGCAATTAATGAATATAATAATGTGCTTGATTAGCAATGCAACTAATGAATATAATAATATGCTTGATTAGCAATGCAACTAATGAATATAATAATATAAAACAATACAAAATGCAACCTTGCTTGACTAGCAAGAAGCCAAGAAAAAATATAATATTAAATTTAAAAGGCTCGTCAGCCGATTACCTGCCAACTGGTGTCCGTTAGCGGCTTCGAACCAGAACGCTACCGTCTTGGGATGCACACACTTGTACAATAAAAAATAATACAATATAATAATAAAATGTGGCAATCCCAAGAACGTGCGACTAACGGGCCACCAGCTGAGACGAATAATTCACAAAAGGAACATGCAATTCACCAATATAATAATTCACGTGTTTCTGCAAGTATGTTTATGTGCGTCCTAGATTGGAAAATAATATTAATAAATGGTGTAGCCGAGTGGCTGAACGATACTTACAGAAACTTGAACACAAAAAAAAAATTGTTCCACGTGGAAAAGAAAACTCAACGACCTGACACAACACGAGACCAAAAGACAACAGAGGACCAACAAAAGAAAGAAATGTATAATAAATTGAGGTTGTGTCCGAAAAACTATAAAAACATTGAAAACGAAAACACCAATAAAAATCGCAAACGAAAGATAAAAATTCAGTCAGTACAACAACTACTACATAATATATTAAAAATAAAATACAAAAATCAACGGTCGCTGTTCACTGTCAGTGCGATAACGGCGAACCGTTATCACAGTCGACACTGGAGCAGCGCACGCGAGCCCTGGTATTAAATTTTGGCGCTACAATTTAAATTTGTGAGCGTAGTGAACAGTTACCACCTACTATATTACATTCCACTTACAAAACAGTTTTGAAATTCGATACTCAAGTATCAGAAAGTACCTGCGACTGTATGAGCTTCTTAAAATAGTTACAAGCGGCGTATAACTATTATACGAGAAGCGAAAAACTGACTACTGAGCGAGTGGCGTAAAACTGTACGAGCGGCGTGAAACTGTGTGAGCGGCGTAAAACTGTACGAGCGGCGTAAAACTGTACGAACGGCGTCACAGACCTGCAGTAGACCAAAGACGAATAGATGACAATACTACTGTATAGTGAATTGTGCTTTATTTTTATTGTGACTGGTGCGAGATTTGATACAAATAGCATATAATGGAAGTGCGATACTGCAGAGTGCGGACGGCGAACTTGCAGCAAGTCGCGACTTCGCGCGTTTTTAAAATTATCAGTATTAACGACTTTACGACTTACGAAAACTTAGGCTTAACGTCTTACGACACGAATAGTAACTAACGACTAGACTAACGAGTAACGACGCCGACGAGACGTGTTAAATTGTTAATAGTGTTATACTGTTATTGAATATTGATCTGTATTCTGTGTTAGTGTATTAGTGTGTTGTGTTGATGGTCCCCCTCGTCCGTCTTCCAGCGTAGTGCGTAGGTATGTCCATATTTGTTTTATTTTTAAAATAACGAATAGCTATATTAACCAATATCGATAAGGATGATAGCAGTATACCGAGGAGCGCGCCGAGCACGGGCAACGCAGTACGCACACTATATAGTGTAACACGACTCGACGTATTGTCGTATTCTAATGTGTACTCACTCACTCACATTGACATACAATTGACTTTATCTGTACTCTATTTTAATAGTTATAAAATACAAAATCTATCAGGAAATATTATACTATTATAATATTAATTTTGATATAATAATAATAATAATAATAATAATAATTTTTCTTTTTAATGCCGTTACATTATAATAATATACTATTTGTTGTATTATACCTTGCTATAGCACAATATTATATTCGTAATAACATATTCTATCTAATATCTGTATGTCTTGTAACTAAGATCATTTAATCAAGATAATTATTATTATTATTAATTTCGTAAATTTCGTTATTAATAATTATATATTATTACGTTTTTGACGTTGTTAATGTCAGTTTACGTAATTTAAGAAACATTTTTAAACATGAAGACATACGATAGGTATTAAAATATCAATATTCAATGTTTTTATAATACACTCGCCGGCCGCCGCCCACTATTATACAGGTCCCCATTTTTTCTTAAAAATCCCAAATGCACATCCCTTCCCTCAAATACTTCTAGTTCTTCACAATATTTATCCTATTCGTCTACCTGGTATTTGTACAATTGTTTTAAAATAAAATTAGAGTGAGTTATTATATATATATTGTAGGTATAACCATTGATTATAAATACTATAGATTGCTCACTCGGCGGTTTTTTCGATAGCGTACAATAAAGCTCTCGGTAGATGGCGATAAGAACCAACAATATTTGTTGACGCCCAAATAGTATGTGATCGCGAATAACGCAGACTAGTACGCGACACACACACACACACACACACACACACACACACACACAACACACACACACACAACCTAGTTTCTATTTATTTATGTTTCTTTATTATGTTTATTATTGTCCGGTGAATTATTATATAATATTATGTAGATTAAAGCGCTATCGCGCGCCGCCAGATCGGCTGGCGACTATCATTTAACACGGCCGCCGTAATATTAAGTCAGTCTCGATCGTACCTTATTCGTGTTACGCATTGTTAACGTGGACCATATTTTACTGAGTAGCGCGAATCGCCGCTTATTTGTATATTTATCATTTTGTCGTGGCGCGAATCGCCACTAGTGCATATATTTTTTATAGAGCGCAAATCGCTACTATTATACACTCATTATTATAATATATTATTGTTTATAGGCGCTAATCGCCGTACCTAATTACTTGTTAGTTGTTACCTCTGTTATTTATTATACCTTAAATTATTTTGTGTATTATACAATTAGTTCGTGTTTGTGTGTGTGTGATCATTTTATATAGGCTAGCAGTGTTGCCAATTTAGCTGTTTTATAGCTAAAACTAGCTATTTTCAGTGGGCACTTAGCTATTAAATTCAGTATCTAGCAGTTAGCTAGAAAACTAGCAATTCTTTAAGGAAGCTTTGCTAGAATATAGCAATAGATAACACAACAAATACAAAAACGAATGATAAAGGGCTCATGGCTTATCCATTCTTTATAATCTATGGTTTATAATATAAGGTTCTATGCATAATATGAATATATGATAATATACCAACATTTCCCGCATAAATTTAAATAATATTATAACTATTATTTATTGTAAATAATCATAGGTCCCAAACGTTTTATTATGTTTGTTTTTTTGTATTAGTTGAATTACAGATTAATATAAAAATACTTTTAATGGTAATATAGTACCAATATGTATTATTAGTATTGGAATTACCAGTGATGTTTATATTTCAAAGGACAAATAGAATCTTATTCCCGTGTACATTTTATTTATCTGTAGAATGTACTTTTTATTAACATTGTGTTATTCACAGTAGATAAAATCGTAGTGATTCCTCGTATTCGTAATATTGAAGTGTAAAGTGTATTATTATTCAATAATATTCAAGTGCTAAGTGTAAAAGTATGGGTAAGCCACAATACTTACAAAAGTTTCGTAAAGAATGGCTTCAAGACAAAGACTTAAAAAATTGGTTACTTGAAATTGATACAAATTCCTCTAAAGCCAGATGTAAGTATTGCAAAACTGAAATTAATGCCAAGCGGTTTGATTTGTTGATGCATGCTAAATCAAAAAAACATTTAAATGCTGTTGGAGTGGTGTCGACGTCTAAGTCAATTTCAACATATGTTAAAGATTCAGTAGCCTCAAATGCAGCTGCAGGGAGTTTAAGTTTATTTATTGCTGCTCATTGTTCGATATTATCTGTGGATCACTTAGGAGTACTTTGTGCAAAACAGTTTAAAACTAGTGAAGCAGCCTTAAATTTATCATTGCACAGAACAAAATGTACTGCTATAATAAATTCGGTTTTAGCCTCACATTTTGTGTCAAATCTGAAGCAAAGTATTGGTGATAGTTACTATAGTATTTTAATTGATGAATCAACAGACATAAGTGTGAACAAATTTTTAGGTATAACTATTATGTTTTTACACAGAGAAATTGGTGAAGTTGTATCAACTTACTTAAGTTTAGTTGAAATAGAAGCTTGTGATGCACAAACAATAACAAATACTATTAAACAAACACTTATAAATAAAGGGCTGCCATTAAACAAATTAGTAGGCATTGGAACTGATAATGCATCAGTGATGGTTGGAGTGAATAATGGGGTATATAAGAAGCTAAAAGTTGATGTTCCTTCACTTATATTAGTACCATGTGTTTGTCACTCTCTTCAGTTAGCTGTGTCAGCAGCTGCAGCTGAATCATTTCCCAGACGTATTGATTTTTTAATAAAGGAAACTTTTAATTGGTTTGCTCATTCGTCATTAAAACAAAATGAGTATAAAACTTTGTATAAAACAATAAACGATGGTCATGATCCTCTCAAGATTGTAAAGTCTTGTGGTACTAGATGGTTGTCAGTAGAATCCGCTATAAGTAGAATTTTGGATCAATGGCTGGAATTGAAAACATTATTTAATATAGTTCGATTTAAAGAACGTTGCTACACCGCTGAAGTTCTGTATAATATATATAATGATGAAACAAATTTGGCTTACTTACATTTTTTAAAACCTATTTTATATGAGGTACAGTTGGTAAACAAATTGTTTGAATCAAATTCAGCAGATTCAACAAAATTATTATCAGATTTGACCAATTTAGTAAAGTCAGTTGGAAAAAAATTAGTAAGTCCAACATGTAGAGAAAATGTATTGTCATGTAAAAACATTGAAAGTTTTGTATGTTCTAAACCATACTTGGGATATATGTTTGAAAATAAAATTAAAGATACGAAAATGGATTCAAATGCAGAAATGCAATTAAGAAATCGATGTCAAAAGTTTTTAATATTACTTTTTAAACAGCTACAACAAAGACTTCCCCATAACATTCAGATTCTTGAAAATATTTCAGTTCTTTCAATAAAAAACACTCTAATGCTGGGTTGCATAAACGTTCATTAAACATTTAATGAACCAATAGCGCGCTATTGAATGAATAAATTATTTAATGGATCATTAAACGTTCATTAAACTTATTGGTTCCTTAAACTAGAGGTTACCAGATCATTAAATTAGTGATCAGATTTCGGCTCACTAAATATTTAAGCAACGGTTTATATTGATAAAATAGACTTGTAAATTATAAGTCTATGGCCTATGTGTTTATCGCACAATTATATATTTTCTCAAATCTCAGGACAGATTATATGCCTACGTTATATTATGCTCTACGAGTTATACTAGTTATTACAATTTGCATATTATATACCTACATATATTATCCATCTATAGTAATTTTTTAGTAGTATATAATAATAAATCGTTTATCAATGTCAGTTAGTTCAGCAAGAAGTACATCGGATTCCGATGATGAATTTTTCTTGGATATGTTATTTCATCTACCAAGGCCAAGGCTTTTCCGAGATAGAATAAATCCTCTCGAAGAGTTTGATGACCTCGATTTTAAATGCCGTTTTAGGTAGGTAAATTTTCAGATATTATTTTTAATAGACCACTTATGATTTGAATTTTATAAATTAATGGTACTATTATACAAATATTTTTTACGACTTATAAATAATTCAAAATTACTTAGTGATTGCATTTGCTTAGGTCCAAAAAATTTTAGTTCTATATAAAAAGTGAAGTACCTTGTCATTTTCTAGATAATATTCTTATCTTTAAATTTGATAATAGGTAAATTTATTATAATATTAAAGCTAACGTTACAAATTATGTTTTGTCGAATGCAAATTTGTTATGATATAGCCGATATAGGCATGTTAATAAAACAAAGACAACACGTGTGTGGGTTTGGCGTCCTCTCAATAAATACAAAAATTAACAAGTAAAAAGCGGAGCTAACAATTTTTAGTATAACCTAAGGGCCCTTTGATCAGATTGCAGACTGAGCCTATTGACGCCAAACATACATACATTAGTGTATGTTTGGTTACGTCTAACATACATCAATGTTTGTTTATTACACTTATTATAAGAATAGGAAATCTCTACATTTATTATACATGCAATTACATCTATATAAAATAATACTATATTTTAATTAATAGGCTTTCAAAAGAAACTTTTGGTGTTTTAATGCATCTTATTGTTGAATATGTTAAACATGGAAC
The DNA here is from genome assembly GCF_020184175.1 of Aphis gossypii. NCBI lineage: Eukaryota > Metazoa > Arthropoda > Insecta > Hemiptera > Aphididae > Aphis > Aphis gossypii. The sequence goes on along the minus strand of NC_065531.1, from coordinate 65,618,838 downwards.
AAAAAGAAATGTTGCACTATCTCCAGAAGTACAAGTTTTAATAACTCTTCGTTATTATGCTACTGGAACATTTCAAGTAAAACTTATATAATATATTAAATTACAATATAATAAACATAATAATTAAAGTTTCACTATAAAATAAATACATTAGGCGCAATTCCAATTTTATTCTTTGGGATGGAGGACTAGAGAAAATGTACAATATGTATATATGTATAATATATACTTGTCCTGGATTATTTCTTGGATTTGGGAAGGGGGTGAAGCTACGGCTAAGTTTAAGGTCTTAGCCTTACCCCCCTATTTACGCCTAGGATAAATAAATTTTAAAGCAATAAATACAAATATATTAGTTATACAATTTTAATTTCAGGCAGTTATTGGTGATCATATCAGAGTTAATAAATCTACTGTATGTAGAACTATTAAAAGAGTTTCAACTGCTATTGCTCTTCTTTGCCCTCAGTTTATTAACATGCCTCAGAACGCACATGAAAGAAGTATAGTTTCCACAGGGTTTTATAAAATAAGAAATTTCCCACGTGTTATTGGTGCTATAGACTGCACTCATATACGAATACAGTCTCCTAATAGTGATATTGGTGAACGGTTTCGTAATAGAAAAGGGTATTTTTCTTTCAATGTTCAGATTATATGCAATAGCAATATGGAAATTATGAATATTGTTTCTCGGTAAACATAAATTATTATACTGTACCAATAGACCAGATAGTATAATTAATAATTATATATTATAGATGGCCAGGATCTGTTCATGACAGTACAATTTTCGACAATTCTTTAGTCAGAGCAAAATTTGAAAACCATGAATATGGGAATAATGTTTTTTTGATAGGGGATGGTGGTTATCCATGTCGAAATTATTTAATGACTCCACTCTTAAACACGAGAACACCAGCAGAAGAAAATTATCAAGTAAATAAACAACTAAATCAATACTTATACTTACTAAAGAAAACTACTAATTACAAATGTACTGGGTGATTTCTTAAGATTTCTTTAACTCCAATTTTCTCTTTAATAAAATATTTATTCAAATTTTGAACATTGTTGCTATTCAAACCATAAATGTTACAATTACAAGGTCAATAGGCCACTTGTATATGTTCGGTACTTGTAAAGCCAACTTTTAGTATAGGGTAGGCACTACATTATAATATTACTTATGTGTACGCCATGTGTTAGAAAAATGTAACTTAGTAGTTATTACTAAAAGCAAGGTAGTAAAAAGGGGTTACTATTTGAAAAATATAAGTTTGTGTTATTCTTAATTGGTACAAACAATTTCAAGTAATATGGTATTCAAATGTATTTAAATATGTTTAAATTCCAACAATTTTAATTTGAATAAATGCAAAAATTCCTTAATGATTCTCCATTCTGTACTCTTCACCTGAATGAATGCATTTGTGACTTATCCCATATTCTCCTTGACTGCCCTGCCTTACAACTCAAACGCATTATTTTAGTTAATGAACTTAAGACTCTTGATATCCCCTTAAATATCCACTCCATACTTAATACAAAATATACTACCGCCATTAAATTAATAATTACCTTTATATTGGATGCTGGCTTTATTATTTAATATGTATTATAATGTTTAATGTTTAATGTTATTTTATGTATTATCTCTGTAATAGTCGAGCTGTCATAGTTGTAAACTAATAGCTAATAGCTAATAAAAAAAAAAAAAAAAAAAAAAAAAATTAAGTATACAAATAGGATGATGCAAGTAAAATTGTATTTTATATTTATACAGAGAGCACATATTAGTACAAGAAATGTTGTTGAAAGGGTCTTTGGAGTTTGGAAAAGAAGATTTCCTGTTTTAGCTGTTGGAATACGCACCAAACTAAGTACATCTATGAAGACTATTGTTGCCACCGCTGTATTATATAATATCTTATTACAACAGCGAGATGAAATGCCACATAATGAAGAGCCAATTAGACCGGAGTTCTTACATGAATTGAACGCAAATCCTATAAGACAAACTGGAAATTTAGTCAGATCACAATTAATTAATTCAGTTTTTTCTTAGTTGGAATAAATATTCAAAAAATAATATTTTACAAATTATTTAGCACAGTTAATTAAATAAAAAATACATATGTAAGTAATAATGTTAATAAGAAAGAAAAGTGTATTATATAGAATAAAATTTTAAGATTTGATTTAATTTTAAGTTTTAACAAATGTAAGAATAAAGAATATTAAAAACTATATTTAATCGATTAATAATTAGTAGGGAAGTCCATACATTTATAATGTCTATAATAGTGTCTAAAATAGTTAAGCTAAAAATAATAATAATAATAATAATAATAGATAGGGATAGTTATTCTATTCCCCACATTTTTTTTTTATGTTTTAATTCTAGTAATAAAATTTCTTCTTTTATTTTATTTTGACGAACATCACTTTCCATCTTTTCTGACTCATATTTAAATCTTTTTACCATAAGGTTGTGTTCTAATTGGCAAGTTTCAAATTCTGTTTTTGCTTTAAGAAGCTTAATTTTATGCATTTCATCCTCAAATTTTGATGTTTTCTCTGTTTTTTCTAGTCGTTTATCATTTAGAACAGCAAGGCCTTCATAAATTTTCTTGTTGCCAGTATTACTTGTTTGTTTGTTATTTAATGATGAGGTTGATGAGGATTCTGCATGCCTAATGTGTTGAGGAGTGTTAGAAGGTAAGGAAGTGGAAGTGGAACTGGAAGTTTTAGGTGTGGATCCGTGCAAAATACTCAGTTTTGAATTGTTTTGATCCAAATCAGCTGTTAGCAAGATTGAAAAAGATAGGAAGGAATTATTTTAAATAAAGAAAGGACTAATCATAGACATGCCCACAGGTAGAATTTAATTGCCTACTATTTGAATAATATGTATGTGTATACTTGTATGTGAATAAGTACAATGAAATTTGCTATTGTATATTTTATAGAAAAGGACCATATTTTGTTTTTAGTGAGATCATTTATAACATTGTCAAGGTCATAGAATATTGAACATTTTTCAACTGAAAAAATTTGTCTAAGCACGTCTATGAATTTATTGTAAGACACTCCAGTAATTATACTTGTATTACACAATAATATAGGTATGAAATAAATAGGAACACTAATAATGAAAGGATGCTAGGAATTTTTAATAGCTATTGATAAAATATTAAGAGGACATACCCATTATGTTATCCCCGTCTTACAGACATACAACATAGAAAATTTTCATTTACTAGTTTCGATAGCAGTTTTGATATTAGAGCGAATTGATCTATTATCATACTTTTTGGTAAGAACATAATCTGTGTTTTCTAGTAGGTTTTATTACAATATTTTAATTCTTATACAATTTATAGTCATTTTTAAATTGTAATATTTTATAAATTCATAAGTCATAACCAAGCCCGGATTAAGACCTTCAGGTACCCAGTGGCCAATACATGGTGGTGTGCCCCCACAAATGAAAACAACTCTTTAAAAATAATAAAAATGTATTAATTTGTGCCCGAGGGACGTGGTCTCTCTTTAACCAGATTTGCTATTAATGCACCTAAAAATTAAAATAAAACTAACAATACACTATCGAAACTGTTGAACAAAAATTAGTTATTTTGTATGTGTGTAGGATGCAGACAACACATGCGGGTATGACGTCCTCTTAATTGATAAAGAAGAAAATGGAATTAATAAACAAATTATTAAATTAAAATATAATATAAATTGATTAATATTTAAATGAAATGTAATAAACTATTGAAACATACCTGTCTTCTACCATATTATGTTCATATCTATTGGTTGTAATTATTGTTTATAAAATTTTTTTGTGAAGAAACTATACTGATGTAGGTACATGTTGAATGTCTGTTTAATGCATTAAATTTATTTTATTAATAATATACTTACTTGAGCAATGAAAACTTAATTCATCCCCTGAAATTTCTTCAACAATTATTTGGTCACCACTTAAAAATGTTATATCTTCACCTGAATAAAGTAGTTCATTAAATTATGTTTTATGTAATTTTATCTTATACTATTATTTAATGAAGTAATTTTTTACTAACTAGCATTATAGCCAGCATCACAATCAACATTGTTTAAAAGTGGATCCATCCTGTCACCGAGTAGACCTATTACTTTTTGAGTAACATCTGATAATGTTGACGCATTTTTACCACCTCCAGTTTTATAATGCTGCACCTAAATTAGATATTTAAGTACAAAATCACAAGGTAACATAGTAACATAGTATGCTGAGTGATTTCTCTAAGCCATAATTTAATGTTAATTAAATTGGGTGATTATACTAATGAATTGTACAAATTTAAATTGATGTAATATTGTCATTACTGATATAGATAGGTATCTAGATACCATAAAGATTCTAACAATTAATACTATAATTTATAAAATTATACAGACCTTGTACTGACTTTTTTCTTTCCTAGCTTTCCTTTTTTGTGTATCATACAAATGTTTTATTTGGGCTATATTTCTCACACCAGACGTTTGATTTGCATTATATGCTACAACAATTTCTGACCATGCCTCATTTTTTTTATTGTTCCACACAGCATCAGTCTATACAAATTATTTTAAATTAATGCAGAAATTGAATGGCAAAAAGATATTATTACCAACTAGTAAATATTAATATTATTTTAATACCTATATTATAAATTATTAATATTTTCATATTTTAATGAACAATACCTAGTATTAAAATACAATATTTTAATAGGTACCTACTTTATTACAACAAAAAAGTAACAATTCAGTTAATTAAATAAAAATTGTACTTACTTTTACATTTTCAATAATGGCTTTATAAGGCAAAATCAGATCAATTAAGACCTCTTTTTCGTGTTCTGTAAAATTTTTACCTCGTTGTCTCTTATTAACGTCACACATCGTCACGTCTTCCATTTTTTTAGTTTTATAGGTACCTACACCTTTTTACAAATTCACAAACGAATTATGAAAACGAAAGTAAATAATATACACCAGTCACAGGGCAATGACCGTAACAATTAACAATATAACAATTACGATAATATTATCATGATTCATATTTTATTCTAATATCATCTCGATTTGGTGATAACAAACTTAATCAAAAACCACATACTAGGTATAAACCAAAAACAATTTAATACATATTTTAGGCAACACAATCGGTTCATTAAAGTATTTAATCATTCATTAAAACAAACATTTCATTAAAATAACAATTCATTAAATAATCGCTTTTATGCAACCCGGCATTAGAGTAGTTAATAATAAATCACTTCCCGGATCCGGAAACAAATCTTCAGATTCAGATAATAATAAAAAATCTGCGTGTGAAATAATTTCATCCATCGCATTTAATATTAATTATCGTATAAATGTATAACAATAAATAATAGATTTACAAAAATAAACTATTAAAATAATGCTAAACACACTGAAACTGCTGCAGTAAATATATTACTTATAGTCCGCGACATGAAAAGTGGCCGATGACCGTCGCGAACCTAGCGGACGTTTCGACCTAGTGGTTCGCAATGTAATTAAACTAATTGCCGCCTTTTTTTGAATTAACCATTTCAACACGTATTATTATGTTATTTATTATCTATTTATTATTACTTTTTTTTTACACCATTATGAATTTTTAGACAGAAATCAGGACCAAAAGTGTTTAATATAATTTTATAAATCAATTTTTTTTATTTAAACCAAAAATAACAACAAAAATTTAAAAAAAAATTACAAGTACAAAAAATTGTATATTTAATATTATATAACTTATCAGTTTGTTTCTTCATCAACATTTTCATCATCACTCCAGTCGCTGTCATCTGGTAATATTGTCATGATTATTGGTTCAATCATGGTGTCCCTCATTATTTCTTTTTTGTTATCCTCGTCCTGAATTTGTTCTGCATGATGAACGCATTTCTTCCAGTCGTCAATTGTGACTGCATCTAATGCTTCGTGCGTTAATCGCTCAATATCAGCCATTTTGAACGTATTATTTAATTTTGCTACTTGGCCCTTAACTTGAGCCCAAATTAGCTCAATTGGGTTATACTTACAATGGTATGGTGGCAGACGGATTACCTCATGATCCATTTCCATTGCAATGTAATCCAACTCGTAAATTTTTTCACGTGGCAATAGGTTTTTAACTTTTTGCCGAAGTTCAGCTAAAGTTTCCAATGGATGGAACTCGACATTATTTTCATTTAACCATTGTTGTACTTCGACTTTTTTCCAATTACTTTTGGGATATTTATCTTTGAGGATTGAATGGTAAGGTGCGTTATCCATAACTATTATTGATGGCTCTTCTAGATTTTTTAATAGTTGAATAAACCACTCTTTAAATACTTCACCATTCATCTGATTATGATAATCCGTCGTATTTCCGGTATTGCTTCGAAATACCAATTTTGACCCTTCTATGAACCCGTAGCGAGCACAACCTGCGTGGCATACAATAAGTCGGCCTCCTTTACCCGTCGGCACCTTCAGACCACTTGAATTATTTTCATCTTGCCAAATAAGGCTGCGTGAGTGGTTTTGGTTTACCCACGTTTCGTCAAGATAAACCACTGGCCGATCATCTTTATTTTCTCGCAACGTACTCATTTGTCGTAAAAATTTACACCGAAGTGCGACGATATCATTTCTCTCCATTAAAAATAAACGTCCATCATTACATTTTTTGTATGTAAATTTTAAATTTTTTAGGAGCCTTTGCAATGATCGAACGCACCCGGTGTAATTTGTTTTTTTTTGTATGGCATTTAATATTAATTGAGACGTTGGGTACTCACCTCGATCGTAAAACTCGTGGATAGTTCGTCTTACAACATCGGCATCGAAATCATCCAGCTCCGAAACAGTTTTCGCGCGTTTATACCCTTTACGTGGAGAAACAAACGTAGGACCCGCAAATGGTGTTTCTGGATTAACACTATTTTTTCCTTCAGCACAAATCCGTCGTACAGTACGATAACCCACACCACAAGCTTCGGCAGTAATAACTTGGGCATTTTTAAAAAAATCAGCAGTCAAATCTGGCTTATTCGATAATTGTTTTAAAAACAAATACACACTATAAATAATTTTTTTACTCTGACTGTGAGTATCTGAATCAGAAAACGACATTTTTAAATGGATTACACGGTAACGCAGCAGAAAAAAACAGTGTAAAAAAAATAGTTGTTTACGAGCGCACAGTAAACAACAGACAAAAAGACAGAACACGGTTGCCATCACACGTGTTTGTATTATGTATTATGTATCCCCACTACAGTATATTCTACAGCTGCCCTCCAGGCATTCCAGAAGATCCGCTAAGGGCGCAAAAAAAACCAGTCTACTATAATGTATGGAATTTATTTTGTACAGAATACAATAAAGGTACGGGCTGGCGCGCACCGGGCAGTAGGTGTCATAGGTTGAGAACCAATGGCCAACAGGCAGGGAAGCCGCAACGGGTCGCGGTACCCATCGGCCACTTTTCATGTCGAGGACTATAGCTATTTTATTTTGTGTATAAAATAAATGAAATTTAGTTTAAATGTTAAATAGACACTTCGTATAAAAATCACTGAATAATAGCTATAATATAGTTTGAGCAGTACATAGTTTTTTTTTTATACAAAAATGTACGTGTTTGTTGCAGTATGACATAGAACGACGTCAAAACTTGTATTCTAATTGGCTGACATTTTTTTTTATATTAAGTCATAGAACTTTTACTCATAGTTAAAGGTCTATGTCTTAAACTATAAAAAAACATTTTCTTAAATATAACGGTAAATGTTATTAACTCAATACCATTTCACAGTTGTTAAATAAAAGAAATATCGAATGATTGATAATATTTCATTGACATTAAGATGTTTTCCTTAAAACTAATACTATTATAGATTTACTTGAATTAATATATCCAATAGCATTGATTATAGGAAAAGTAACATTGATGTAAAGATTAATTGCGATGTATTCAATGTAATTAGCTATTGGTTTTAAACCATTTTGTTAAAAAATTAAATCCTATTTTTCATTAATTCAACACTTTTATTATGAGTAAAAATAAAGATATTTTTCACCGTTTCTAAGCCAGTTTAACATAAAGTAAAACATTATTTTTCTTCGTTTTAAAGAAAACCTAATAATAAAATCAACGGATTTGCTAAAAATTGCTTGTATTTTTTTTATCCTTAAATTAAAGAAAATATACTTAAATTGATTATCTTATTTTTGAAATGATGAAATTTGTCATACATTTTAAGAAAACAATAAAATATTAAATCAATGGAACGAAATCATAGAAATTAAAACTGTATTTTCTCTGAGTGTAATTCACCAAGGATATTCACTTTTCCATCGGAAACCACCCCCGAAGTTTGAAATTGAAGCATTATTTCGACTAGTTATGCTGTACACAGACACAAAAACAAAAAAAAAAAAAAAAACATACATCATTGTAAAACCAATACATTCATCACTCCGTTCAGAATCTAAAAAAAATGTTGAAAAAATTATTTCATAACCTATAGTAATTTTTAATACCATTTGTTATATATTTTTTTTTAACTTTGCAAAAATTATTATTACTCGTAATAACTAATTATTTATGTATGTATAATTTATTACAACTATTAGATTAGACTGATTAGAGTATCTACATTACAGTGCCTAGGTTTTGTAGGGCCCTAATTTAAAAAATGTTATGGAGCCCTTGTACTTATACTATTTACAATTAGTTTATTTACATTATTCAAATAGTCTTCATTTTTAGGTATACTATTACACCCAGTCAAGTAATTCAAAAATTGAATACAAACATAAATACCTACTTGATTTTAATTTTGCAGTAATAATTAATTATTAATTTTATTTAAATTTTTATAAACAAAAAGTATAAGATGTATATTATACCAAATATGCAATACAAAAATATAATTTAATTTTTAATCATTAGATAATAGTGGTAAATAACATTAACTTACAAAAAGTCACAAAATTAGAATATAATAAACGCCTGTTCTTCTTTTATATATACGAGTATAAAAGGATAATATAATATAATATAAGGATGATAAATAAGTCCATGAAATAATGTATTTTTATTTTAAAGCTAATATTTAAAAGTACTTACCGTACATTCTTACGAACCCCATTACGAACTTCTTTCATTTTTTTTTTTAAAGAAGTCTTACATGATCGGGTTCCTTTCTTTGCGATGGCGCGAATTTTTTTTGGTGACATTATGTTAACAATAGTTTATATAATTTTGGCACGAAAAAATAAATGTGGTTAGATACAATAGCATAAAAATTAAATACAATTTATATAATGAGTAATTAATATAAAGGCCACTCTGATAATATTACTAAATTATAATAGGTATCGTAGTATAATATAGTACTTCCACAGCGTATTCTGTCATATGGTGACTACGACCGTCGACGACATGATCAAGTGTAGCTAGCAGCTAGCTTATAAATAAGTTTAGATATGGTCTATATTCATTATTCAAGATAATAATATTATGTCTTTCGAATTCTGATTATCGGAATTTTTATTTCTGTCACAATAATTATTCGTCCAGACACCAGACGGTCGTCCGGTGCGGGCCGATGACGAAAAACGCGAGTGCTTGAATGGTAGTAGGGGAAGCCGCGTTGTGCCGTTTTACGCCACCAGGGAATAATTCCATAATAATAAAAAAAATTATTTTACAATTATTTCACATACTAAAAATTGTTTTGCGCGGGACAACTTTACTCCTTCAATATTAACAAAAAAATTACCAACATTTTACATCCCTATAAAGAAGAAATTTATCTGTGTCGTAGCTTCGTTATTTTTTTGATAACACTACCCAATAATTTTTAATAGTTAGTTGAAAAATACAAAAAAACCTAATGTTCTCAAACCAATAACTTTAATCGTATTTATGTTATCCAAAAAATAAAAATGCTGCGACATAGATAAAATTCTTCTCTATGTGTTGTAAAATTTTGATTATTCTTTTATAGTTATGATGCGAGAAAAGTTGTCCCGCGCGAAACAGTTTTTACAATCGAATTACGAGTGGTGTGGCGTCCTCTTAATAATGATTTTAATTGCTGCTTGGCATTATTGGTTACGGTTTCTCGTCGTAACTGTAGAAGGTTTTTTGTTTTTGGAAGAATGTTGACAAGTGTAATCTTTTCTGTACAAATAATTGGTTTTATTTGGAAAAGTACTCTTAACAATCCAATTAGTTTTTGAATTATTCGAAAATAAATTAATCCACTCATCACAAGCAAGGCTATAAGTTTCTGTTTTTTGGTCAATTTTTGTACGAATAATTGCACTAAATTCATTTGGATTTATAATACTACGTTGCACTATAACACATTTTGAGTCAAAATCAAAGTAATTAAATTTTTACATATTTAAACTTAAGCACTTCAAAGTTTAAACACGCAACACAGAAATCTATCTAAGTAAAAACTTGAAATGACTTACTACAACACCAACTGAACAACCATTAACCAATATTTTATTTATAAATTGTATTTGATTAATAACAATAATAAAGTCCAAAATAATAATTTACTTAATTTAGAGTATTGTCAGTAAATAGCAGTGTTTGGAAAGAACGTCGTTCATGAACGCACATTCTCACGTTCACATTCGCGAACGTCAATCGTATTATTTAAAAATAACTTAATAGTTAATACCTATATAAAGATATTTTTAATGAATTTGATTGATTTTAAAAACGCTAAGATGCATAGGACGCTTAATTTATCTACTATTTAATTCATATTTTATAAGTATGTATAATATGTTATTAGTTAAGTTTAGTTATATTGATTATTTATATTAGGTATACAATATATCCTATTAAAATATATTACGTTCCTGATTTTAGGTTGGGTGTTGAATCGCATATATTTATGGATTTAACTATTGACTACAGGTAAATAATTCATAGAAAAAAATTAAAATTAAATGAACGAGAATGACCCAATCTACCCAATCTACACGTTTATATTTTTTCAAAGATCGTGAACGAATTCATTTTTTTAGTGAAAGTTCCGAACACTGATAAATAGTACCTAATCTATAAAATATTTTAATATTTGGTGTGAAATTTGTATAAGACTAAATAAATAAATAATACTTTTAAATTGTAACATAAACTATTTATTCAAACATTATAAATGGGTATATGTCTAAATGCTTGATTTCTGTTCTAAATAAAATTTATTTTCCTTATTTTCATCAATATACATTAAACATTTCAATAGTACTAGTGATACTATTAATACTAATTATAATTTTTAAGCTGTTACTACTCTAGTATGTTTCTAATTACCTAGAGTATTGTCTATAAAAAGTAATCTATAGGTACACATTACTTGATGACCAACAATTATTTATACAAGTCTAACTTTTTTTTTTAAGTATACTAAAAAATAGATTTATTGTATACCTAGTTTTACTTTATTTCAATATTACCTAGTAAACATAATATTTCCAATAATTTTATCTAATTCAAAACGAATGTAGGTACGTATTTCTTAACCATTGATTTATTTTAATATATTTATTATTATTGAATACTAAAATATTTGTATGTTGAATGATTATTAATTTATGAAAATATAAAATTATTGAAGTTTTATCTGTTTAATCAGTTTGGCGGTAAATAATAATAATAATAATTATAATAATAGTAACAATACTTTCGCGCGTAATTCAAATATGCCCAATCAGAAGCGCGGATTTAATATCGTGGCTAGTTTCGAGTAGGGATTGTTAATACTCGTAACGTACACCTATCTGTCTATATTTTTATTTATTTTTTTTTTTTTATAAAATAATATCTATACTAATGATATATACTTACATTGATATTTTGTGAAGTTGAAATATTTGAAAAAAAAAATGAACTTTTTCCGTGTGTGTTTGTGTTGAGCGTCGTGATGTGGTATGATATATTATAAGTTTGTGAGACCGTTGTTCAATGTTTACGATAAAAATGTTGATATTATATAAGTATAAAAAAAAAAAAAAAAAGTTAACTTAGATTTATAACTATTTTATATTTTACGTTTAATGATATATACTTACAATGTTCTTTGAGAAGTTGAAATATTAAAAAAATTTCCGTGTGTCGTCTATGTGCTGAGCAGTGTGAGGTGAATGATATGATACGACACATTTACTCTCGGTACTTTTCGAAATAATAATTATTATAATTTAGGTTTGATTTAGAGTGGTGTGATCTCATCATAATAATCTACATATTTCCGTCTTATGAAATAATAATCATAATTTTGATTTGATTTAGAGCGGTGTGATCTGATTATAATAATTAGCATATTTATAAAAATATTATATTCGGTGTCAAATAATAAAAAATATAGTCGCACATAATTTACCATCTCTATCAAACAATATAATTTTACCCTTTCCGTTTCAGTGTGCTTCAACTGAAATGTATAAAATATATCACTCAATACAAAATAACAAGTCACTTTTAGAGAAAGTACGTAAATCCACTTAATAGCTACAAGTTATATCTGAATAAAAAAATCAAAAAAAATCTCATTTGTCAGCTCAGTAAATAGTAGTAATGAAGAATCGATGAACGAAAGTGATGTAAGTACAAAATAATTTGTTTTTTATGTAATTTATAATTATTAGTTATATTTTGAAGATGACTATATACAATATTTTTTTATTTTGTATAATACTGAACTATGTTGGTTCGAGGTATTATACTCGTACTTAAAGATATAAATAAATAGGTGTAGCGTATATATTTTTACTAGATTTTTAGTTACCAAATGTTATTTAGTTATGGTACTTGTTTGTTAACGCCCCGCCAGTGCGCCGCATAAAATTTATCGCCCCGCCACTCTTGTTTGTTATCGCCCCGCCAATTAAATAAAATAAACAAAATAATAAATAAATATAAAATATGTAATGTATGTATTATTAATAGTAAAAAATTTAAAAATAAATGAATAAAAATGTTTATAAATTTAAAAAAATATGTATAAATGATTAGTAAATAAATAATATAATTATAATTATAGTGGAGGCCAGAACTCGGATATATCTTTTAAAATGGTTTCAAATGCGTCTTGTTTTCCGAGACGTGTTCTCCACATAAATTCTGCTAAATATGATTCCAAAAAATTTCTGTTTGTTCCACGACGCTTTTATTTCCCCATTTAGCAGAACCCCACAACCTCTCGATATTTTGGGTGTGTGCCCCTGTGTCTGGATCAACAAAATTATATGTATGGTTTACAGTATTATGTTGGAATCCCGCTTGCTGCAAATTATTATACGCTTTCCAACAATCTGACAATATTACTGAGCCTGGTCTTATATATTTTTTGATTATAGGTAACAATGTTTTTTCCGATCAATCAGGTACACTTATTATAAAACATGCATTGGTTTCCCGACATATTCCACCGAAAATCCATTGCTGAGGTAGAATACGTCCAGCATTATTTTTCCGGCGCACAAATAAACTTTCATCTATTTCGACGATAAGACCGGGACCACCAATTTCTTTATTTTGGTCATTTTCTAACTTCCATATATATACTTCACGTAGATAGTTACTCCAATCAACCACAGCATTTTGTCCCATCTTTAGCTCATGTTTACAAAAAGTTACTGAAGACATTTCTCGAGCCCAGTAATATATGAAATGGACAATTGTATGTATTGGTAGTCTAGAACCAGTTAACCAATTGTTAACTCTTAAACCTTTTCCTTCCGACAACTTCTTTTCTGACAACGCCATCGCGACCCCTTGATAAACATTATATGGCCATTTTCACATATTTCACTAGTTTTAACTATATTATTTTTTTGTAAAAATGTAATTGCAGTATCATTGTTAAAAACAACTGTAAGTAATTCATTAAAATTCATTTTATAATATAAAAGAAAATAAATAAAAGAAAAAAAGAAAAAATAAATTTTTCGAATTGGTTTCAAACGAAGTTAAAGTTTAATAAAATAACGAAAGCCAGCAGCGTACTAATATGGTTTAATATAAAATGTACAATAGTTTTTCCATTTCCCAAAATAGATCATCCACCACGAGCTAAATACGATAATTGTAGGTAGAATAACGGCACACTATATGGCGGAGCGATAACAAACAAGAGTGGCGGGGAGATAAATTTTATGCGGCGTACTGGCGGGGCGTTAACAAACAAGTACCGTTATTTAATTTCAGAACGATTATAACAATATGAGTATGAATGATGAGGTTAAATCATTTAAATCAGTGAAAAAACAAGACATACGTAATAAAAATATAAAACAAGTCAAATCAAATAAGAATAAAACAATGGCTAAAAAAGTAAGTAAAACAAAACATTTACAGTAAAGTAAATTTTACATTTTTTTTTTTTTTTTTTTTTTGTTTTAGAATATTTCATATTTGGATAATATTGAAAAATTACTACAAAATGAAAAAATTGAAACTGATATCATAAATACTATTACGGTAAAACAAGATGATGATTTGATAAATGTTAAATCTCCAACTGACGAAAGAAGTTCCGAGTACTGGACCATCAGCCACTATAAGATCAAAAATATTAAGAATGTTGATAGCAAGAACAGGTAATATAATATATTATATTATTTATATACGGAGAGACCAGGACTATTTTCGGATAAACGCTTTTATAACGAATGTAAACTAGTGAATGATATTAAATTATTATCCCTACAAAGACGATACACATTGCTGACAACTTATATGCTCTTTATTATTTAATCACCAATATTCAAAAATGTATTAACATTATCACTATGTCCAGCTATATATTTATATATTTTTTTTTTTTTATTTTTTTTTTATAGATGGAAACATGCTGAATGTAGCCTTAAAGTAACGATAACCGATCAAACAAAAGATCAAGAACTTAAGAATAATTTAACAGAGGTTGTACAAAAAATATTCACACGCTTTATGTCTGATCCAAAGAGGAAGATAACAAGATCTAAATTATCAAAGACATAATAATGTATTTATTAATGACAGTAGAAAAAAAAAATTGAATATATAATAGCTGGTACTATGTAAAATAAAAAAATTTTCAGTTTAAATATACTTGTGTTATATTTTTTATACCATCACTCACATTGTATATCAATTAAATATTATATTATATTTTATTTATGTATATAAAACAAAAAACTAATCGTACATTTATTTTAAAATGTAGTAAAAAGTAGTAATAAAAAAAAAATAATAATAATAATATAAATTACTGGTTAACAGCTGATTGAAAAAAAATTAGACTACTGCATAGACATAATATAGATGGACTGCGTGTTTAGCCCTTATCGTGTCAACAATAATAAACTTATGTAAAAGTTAAATAATCATGGGAAAATGTTTATCTCTACATCTTTCTTCCATGATACAGACAGTTATATTTTAACCGGGGTAATTCGATTTCGGCACGATTAAAACTGTGATTAACTGTAATGAGAGTTTCCGTGTTTTTTGCTTACATTTTTTCATTCTGTGGTAATATTATAGCTCAGAAATAATAAAACATATTCGATATTAATTCGAAGTAATATTATTAAATTAATTATATTAGGTTTATTAGTTTCGGTTGTTGATATTTTCTATAACAGAGGTAAAATGGTGAATATATGTTCTATAAAAAGCTGTAGAAACATTGGCAAGGATGGTATTCATATGCATAAGTAAGTTACAAATGTTTTAAATTTTTATTAATTTTAACTATTTGACATGTTTTTAAGATTTCCGAGTAATGAACAAACAGCCATGAAATGGACTAACATAATTAAAAAAATACAACCATCGTACATGCCTTTAAAATCATCAATGATTTGTAGTGCTCATTTTAAAACTTCTGATTACAACTTGAACTATAAAAAAATAAAAATAAATGATAATGCTGTGCCAAGTATTTTTTTAACAAGTAATATTAAATAATACCTAATTAGCTATTAGTTAAGTACACCTTCCTTTCATATTATATTGTACTATTAAATTATAATTTAAAACTATTATTTGTTATTTAGCTAGTAGAAAGTCATTGATGAAAATATTTAAAGATTTACCCAAGAACTGTGATAGTTTAAAATATAATCTGTCAAACAGCGGTAAGTAGTTTATTAAGAAATATTGTATAATATTAGACTATAAAATATGAATATGTTAATTTCCAGACGATACAAAAGTGAATGAAACTATTTCAAATACATCAGAATATTCTGAAGCAAGTACTAGCTTAAAATATAATCTGTCAATCAGCGGTAAGTAGTTTATTAAGAAATATTGTATAATATTAGACTATAAAATATTATAATATAATTACTATAATATAATTGTAATTGTTTCTAGACACTTCTTCAGTATTGGGAGTGGCAGATAATTTGCTTACAAGTTCATTAGTTACCAGAATGTAATACTTTTAAAAATATTAATAGGTTTATTTTACTAAGAAACATTTTAGATTTAAGACATTTTTTTCTAGAAAAAGAAAAAAATATTGGAATACCTCACAGAGAACATTTAATGAGTACAAGCGTAGAATAAAGAGCTTAGAAAATCGAAATCAGTACTGAGAAATAAAATCAAAAATGTTGAGCAGTTAATTTCACATTTACAGAAAACCAATAAAGTTTCTGATGAATGTTACTCAATGTTAAACGTATTATTTCCTAAACACGATTATTAATATTATGTTATGTGGTAATTTAGTTGTACAGGGTGTCCCGTGAGGATTTACCCAATGTGATATCTTCTATAAACTAGAAAAAATATTAAAAATCAGGAGATTAATGAAATAAAAATGTTGAAACATCAATATTTTCAAAAAAAAAATAACTCTATAAAATGGCTATTTTCGATTTTTTTGAAAATAATTAAATAAAAAAATATATTTTTAAGTTTTTTACCAAAATATTACAATAAATTAAACATAAAATATTTGTTGTTCTTGTCCCTGTGAGTCTTATAAAAAATCAGAATTATGATATATCCATTGTTTCAGGAGATATCGCAATGGGTAAATCCTCATGGGACACCCTGTATATGTATTTTTAATGTAATGTATTGTGTTGTTCTATGTTTAGTGTTTACTTAGTTAATATTGATAGTTTAATAAATTTTATTTTAACCAATATTTTTGAATTGCACTTTGTATGTGCTTTAAATGTAAATGTGATTTAACTTCTAAAAATATTTGTTTGTATAAAAATTATAATATTAATAATTGTTGTATTTAGTTTTGCATGTACTTTATGTGTTCTTAATTTTTATATATTTCTTAATGTGATATGCTATGTTGTACATAAAATATATTTATATTCTTAACTATATGTTTGTGTTTTGTATGTGTTTATTTTATTACTCTGGGATAACTGTCATATTTTTAGTTAGTAATAATTATAGTTTAAGAATGAATTTATAATTTATAGGATTCCCTTCCTGGCATCCAAAAAGAAATTATTTTAAAACAACTGAATATGACTACACAGAGATCTGTTACACCTGAATTGAGATCTTTTGCATTAACTCTTAATTTTTATTCATCAAGTGCGTATAACTATGTTAGAAAACAATTTAATAAATGCCTACCACATCTGAGCACACTTCGAAAATGGTATACAGTGGTAGATGGTTCACCAGGTATTACAAAAGAATCATTAGTAGCAATTGAGTTAAAAAACGATGAAATGAAATCTCGTGGTAAAAATTTAATATGTGCTATAATGCTTGATGAAATGTGTATTAAAGAGGACATCCATTTTAACGGCAAAAAAAATCAAGGATTTATAGATTTTGGCATGGGTATGATGGAAGACTGTGATAATTTACCTTTAGCAAGAGAAGCACTGGTGATCATGTTAGTTGCACTCAACTCTAATTGGAAAATACCAATAGCATATTTCCTTACAAATGGCTTATTGGGTCAAGAGAAAGCCAATATAGTAAATTTATGTTTAGAAGCAGTTCATCAAACTGGTGCTAAAGTTAAAACTTTAACTTTTGATGGAGTAAGTTCAAATATTATGATGGCTACTAAATTAGGAGCTAATTTAAATATTTCAAATTGTCAACCTTATTTTAAACACCCAATTACCAAAGAAAATATTCACATATTTTATGATGCATGTCATATGCTTAAACTTTGCCGGAACACACTTGGTGACTGGAAAGTATTTTTTGACAAGAATGGTGATGCAATTAAGTGGCAGTTTTTTAAGTCATTAATAGAACTACAAAATGAAAAAGATCTTCACTTAGCAACAAAAATCAGGAACAGACACATTAGTTACCATAAAGAAAAAATGAAGGTAAAATTAGCGGCCCAAGTATTTAGTAGCAGTGTAGCGGATGCTATTGATTATTCTAAAAATATCGGGCTGAAAGAATTTTCGAATAGCGAGTCAACCACATTTTTTTGTAGGATGATAAATAATATTTTTGATTTTTTGAATACGAGGAACTTTTTGGGACAAACTGAGTACAAAAAACCAATTAAATTAAAATTATAATTATAATAAAATGTATATATATATAAGTAAATATTTGTTTAGCAATAATTCATAAAATATATAAAATGAATCATACTTTAATTATAAATAAATGTATAAGTAAAACAAACTCTATATATATATATATTAAATAAGTAAATTCTTGTTAAGTATATTATACTATTTTTTTAAAAAAAATAAAACATAATTTATAACTATTTATATCAACTAAACTCTGTAAGAAAAAGCTAGTAACTATTTTTTGTTTATATATATATATATATATATATATATATACTAGCTGGCTCCGTGCACTTCGTTGCCCGTTAAAAATGCCAATTCTATATAATATGATTCGAATTTTGATTAATTTGTTATTTAATATTCGGTTTAACGGTGTTCAAAACTTATATATTTTCATTGACCGTTTTGATTCTCAAAAATCTTGTGAAACCACCACTTTAATATGCGAATTTTGTAAAATGCTTTCTTATTGCACACTAAATTTGTGGTACGATTTTACGAATGTACCGTGTAAATTTTAAGCATCGATCTATCATTGTTCAGGCTCTACGTTTATTAGTCAGTGAGTTACTCAAGTCATAATATTATAGTCATTCTGCTTGCCGTTGCCGTGAGACTCTCTTATGATTATGCGAGCAGTATATTATCATGTAGGCAATCCACACATGGTAGATTGCGGACCCCGCGAGATGTGTACGTAAGCTTATAATTTCTAACACTTAAGTTTCAAAGTTATATCATTTTTTTATTTTACTACGGTGGGTAAAATACAATAATGTGCCATCTCGTAATTTTTATATTGTTGCCTGTTGGTAAAACAATAAAACTTGGTATAACTTGTTATGTTAGTTTATTGCTGTGAATTTTAAATTTACTGTAGACATTGACTTATTTTGCTAATTCTTATTATTGTTGTTATGGTTTTAACAAAATATAACAACAGGTCTATAATTATTATATTCAATCATAATCAATAGTGACCTTAATATAGTTTATTTTCTTGCTGGACTGCAGTGACAGTTGTTGTTTTTTTACATCCCGATTCCGAAGTTTTCTGGTGGATTTTCCTAAAATTGTACTACATAAGCACCTTCTCTTGCGACCAATAGGAGCGAATCATCAGTGAAAAATGTTACAAAAATGGGGAAAATAAATAATAATAACAAAAAAATTGTTACCATGATTACCAAAAATAAAATAGTAATAATAATAACAGTAATAGTAGTCATCAGTATTTTTTTTTAATTTTCCGTGCAATTTTCTTAACTTTTTCTTACATAAGAACCTTCTCCTGGAATTTACGACCTAAACAAAATAAGATTGAGCGAAATCTATCCAGCCGTTCTCAATTGATGAAATGTTATACATTTTTGTCTCTATTTTTATATATATAGAAGATAGAAGATAGATAGATTATTGTGAACTAAAAAAAAATTCACTCAAAAAATTTCAAATTTCCAAACTAAAATAACTATAGAAACCATAGATTATATTGATTGTACATCGAGCTGATGTTTAGATGTCTACGTCTACTATAGAGTAAATAAAGACAATGGTATCGAGTTCAAATCCCAGACATCAATGAATAGATTTTGCACTTTTTCTACTTATTCGGTTGACTTTTTAAAAATTTTCTTTCGTAAAAACCTTCTCCAGACAATAACAAATACTCCTAAAAAATAATTAGCGAAATCGGTTCAGCTGTTCTTAATTGATGAATTTTTATACATTTTGTCTTCATTTTTATGTATAAAGATTTTTAATTTCTTTTTTTACTATGACAACGATTTAGGTTTGTATGTCTATTTGCATGCATTTTTAAAAACATTTTAAATAAATGATTTATTTTATTTAAATGGTTGCCATTGACTACCAAAAATAATTTAGTTGACTATTTGCTGGATAGATGGCGATTCTGTAATTTCATCACCACCTCGTCATATTTCTCTAACCCGATAACTTTCTCAAATTTTTCGTCCGTAAGAACCTTCTCCTGGCAATTACGTCCCAAACAAAAAAGAATGAGCGAAATCGGTCCAGGCGTTGTTGAGTTATGCGCTTACCAAATTTTGCGATTCATTTTTATATATAAGATATATATATATATATACCACAGAATATATTCCGTGTATATACCGTACATTTACTATAACTAAGCTGATTATAACAAAAAATAATAATAACTATAATTAAGTGTATAAGACGTAACAACACAAAATATTGTTTACGATGTATCTGTGTATATGTGGTTTGGAAAAAAAAAGTGAAGATATAAAATTATACATATTATTATTATAATAAATAATATACTTTTAAATGTTGTACTACACACTAATCTTTTTGAACTATTCAAAATGTTTCGTACTATACTCAATTTTAGGGCTGGTACAAATTACATATTTCATTTCGTTTTTTAACGTGGTGTAAAAAAAAAAAAAAAAAAAAAAAACTAACCTATTTGTGGTGCAAATTATGTAAAATACCATTATTAAATGGAATCATTTTTTATAGTGGAAAATTATAATAGTAAATATTTAATTTAAAGCTAGTTAATAGTAGTAAAGTAATAGTACTTACATTTCTGTTAGCGTGGAGATGCTTGAAAAAAAATATACTGGCTTCTAGTTGTAGTGAACCGGTCTTGGTGAAGATGGTTCAGCACGATTTAAGGGGCCGTTGCACGTCGTACCGGCAAAAATACTGTACAAAAACATGCCAATTTTGTTCCAATAATACGGCTTACTGAATGGTTTTAGAGCAAAATACCTT
>NC_065531.1:65537037-65597348 GCF_020184175.1 Aphis gossypii | reverse complement strand
AAATTCTGTGCATCCTCTTGCATCTACCTGCTATCGAAACCGGTTTCCCTATGGCAGGGTGACGTTTGGGGATGCGCAAAAAAACCTATTTTGGTCTGCCCACGACGCGTTCTCTTGCTAAATAGAGTATAAGATAATGGACAAGTTTCAACTATCGTTAACAAACATGTTCTTACATGTAAACACCCTAAGAATCAGTTGAGTCTTGTCGAAGAATCCCTACTATAAAATATACTTTGTGAGTGTTTCAGAGTGCGAAATGACAGCCGATTTAGCTGTCTGCACTCTTCGTTCAGTTAAGTGCGTTGTTCATCCTTTCTATATAATTATTCTTGAAGTGTATAAAATAAAATTTTGGAACATGGCTGGTTTGATTGAAAACATGTCTGCTGTTAACAAGAAGAAAATTTTTAACAACGTTTTCATTGCAATATGTATTAACGACTACAACTTCACAAGTCAGCTACAATTATATGCAGCTGAACATAACGCACAAAGATGGTTGGAAGAATTAGAAAAAGATGAAGTAAGAAAAATATTTTATTAATTAATTAATTTTTTTTTTCATCTAAAACTAATAATAATATACTAAATTTTATTGAGATATTCCGATGAGAGTTACAAGTCTTTCTCTCCCCCATCGTTTAACTGTATATTTCAAGAAGTAATAATTATATTTTAAAAACCTAACCTATGAAAAACATATTTTATTATTTAATGTTTTAGGAAAGTCAATTTGTTATTTTGTATTTGTTTCCTCCGCCAAAGATAATTTGTATAGATGAAAACGATGGACCACACGGACCACACTATACCAACCAAATCAAATCTCCTCCTCAGACTCTCGACCTACAAGATGATACACTATTTAATGTAATATACTTATGTATTTGTATGATATTTTGAGTAAAATGAAAACAAGTATAATATTTAAAAACAGGTGTTTTATTTTTTAATAATAAGGTTACAATACAAGTGAAAAATTATATTTATATAAATTATATACAAGGTATACAATATAATTGTAGAAAACATTAACATGATAAAAAAAAAAAAAAAAAAATACAATTTTTTTACATCACCGCTAAACAAATTATAAGTTATAATCTGATCGTGTAATATTAAACAGTAGGCCGCAGTCTTTTCTGGAATAGCTATATTTTTCTAAAATTTTATTTTTAAGTCCATGGATGATGATATAAGATTATAGCCTATTGGTCAAAAACAGCGATTGGTTTTGATAATAATGGTTCGCTGTAATCTCTTTCGTAATACGATTTTTGAAAATCTGTATAAGCTTTATACAGTATTTATTTTACAAGTATTTTACTGCTATTTTATTTTCTGTATTTATATTCCTTTTATTTCATATCGCATTTCGGAGAATAAAAATGCCAAACCATTTTTTGTAAAACTAATAATTTAAAGATAAACTCTCACTTGATTAAGTACACGAATCCATACTTAGAATACTTATTCTGATTATATCATTATTTGAAAAAGACGTGTTCGACCACGGTCTGAACGAACGATATTTTATTTGAGTTAATTTATGCTCGTCCATATTACATCTATATAAGCGTCATCCATTATTCTAGAATACGAAGAAAATCTAAATTATTTTTTTGCGAGCTTGGTTTCATTTTTTTCGGTTTATATATATATGTCGACTTCTTAACTTTAGGCACTTTCATGACAGGTTTTCTGATTGCAGCTCTATTTACATCAACGTTAAACTCGAGCGTCATATCCTTGCATTATTTGTAAACGAATAGTAATGAGTTCTCCGCGTAGATTTATCAATTTATTGTTATGATTTTCAGTACGATATTAATCTTAGTAATAGAAGTAGTATTAAGACTACAAAATAATAAATGTCTAGTCACCTCCACGATTTTATAACCATCAGCAACAGTTGGATACAATCCATGTATAATCTGGCTCGGCGAACTATCACAAAATGAGCCAACTATTAGGTTGCACTCTATTTTAATACAGTTTATTTTCATTATGTTGACTGTATTTTCAAATTCATGAGTAGCACCAATGGTATATACAATATTTCTAAAAATCCATAATCTCCTCCGATTTCATGTAAAAGTAAATATATAAAACTTGAACGTCTTTATGTAAGAATTTGGAATCGATTGTCTAAAATAGATTCTATTGTACGCGCTCCGAATAATTTGTAGCCTTAAATTGTTAAATCCCCCAGAAATCATTTCAGTTTTATACAAAAGCATTGGCCGATTAAGCTTAGCTCCTACTTCTACAATACATACAGGCTATACAGCTATGGCAAAATTGTCTCCTATTTTAAGCACATTTATTAATTATTAATCATACATTAGATTTGGTACAACGGAAACTCCTTCATAAATCTCCACCAAGCAATACGTGAATCAATATAATGGGATGAAAACTTAATAATTAAACAACAGAAAACATGTTGATAGCTTTATTAGAATATCATATTATTGTAGAATATTTTTGAATTTTAATAATAGTAATAGTAATCATATTTTTAACTGTTAAATCAAAAAAACAATAAACCTAATTGGCTTACTTATATAACCTGTAAGTCGGAATTAGTAGAAACTGAATGCTTATGTACATAATATATTTTTAGTGTAATAAGTCGCAGTGACGGCTCCAGTTTGGCCTTGGGGGTATTTTATGTGTAAGCGTCTTACATAGTTAAATAAGGGCATATTTGTATGATAAATTAATATGTAGTACGTGATTGTGGGACGGACTCTTGGGCTAGAATCCGCTGATTCAGCAATATTCACCCTATGTGTTTGACAGAGAGGCCGCTTTGTCACGGCCGGTAAGGCAGTCTCGATGATAGACGCTTTAAAGCAGGACCTCTTTTTATTATATAGAAAATCTATGTTATAAGTTAATAGCAGTACCTGATAGTTGTTTAGTATTTTGTATTCGAGTAGTAAATAAACGTATCCTTTAACCATATAAAATGCGTCTTTGAGTTTAATTTTATCAAACACGAGCTGACTCTAACTAAGGATAACAAAACGCTAGTGTACATCAATGTTCAACAGAGTCCATTTGTGTTGTTAGTTTAGATATTATAATACATTTTTGATTTTCTTATCATAAAATTTATTACAACAGTAATATTCTCTCATTGGTTTTATTCGTAATATTTGAATTTGAATAATTTTTTATCATTTTTCTACTTACTTAAAACTCGCTATAAAATTAAAATATAAAAAACCCAACGAGGGGTAGTTTAGGCTAGGGATCACAGATAATATATTGAACTTTAAATTGTAAAATTAAAAAAAAAAATTGCAACATAAAAAGGATTCTGTTAAACATAAATTAGGTATATTGTTAGACAAGACAATATATTTCTTAATGGGTACATATTAATATACTATAAATACTTAATTTTAGATAGTTATTATGAACAATTATATGAAATATGAATTTATTATTTAAATAAATAACTCTTTATTTTTAATTTTTTGTTTTAAAGCTCTAAAATCATCTTATTTGTATGAATTATATGAATATCCAATTAATTGGTGTGCGGTTAAAAGTAAATATCTTAGTAAATTATTAAAGTATTTATTATATTACCTATATAATTTGAAGTATTTAAGTTGTTCTATGTTAAAACTTAATAGTTTTTTCAAGACAAGCACAGAATCTTAACAATTATTTAAATTGGATATTATAATAGTGTTGTGTTCTTTATTATTAAGTACTATTGTATTTTATTAAACTGTTTGTACTTTGTAATATTTGTTAATTTTGTAAAAATACAATTTAGGCAATTTTTAAATTTAGGGTTATGCTATGACTATTGTTCGACACATCACACATAATTTTATGATTTTTTATATTATATTTAAAAAGATTATAATGATTCACTATTTTATTCAAAATAATGAAAACCGTAATTTTGTTGCGTATCTAGAATTTGTTAACCCATAATAATAAAAATAATTATAATAATAATAATAGGTATGCATAAATTTATATAAATTAAAAAAAAAAAATCCAATAAAAACATTTGTTTAATCCAGCCATTCATAGTTCATACATAATACATATGTATGGAGAAAATAAATGATATTAATATTATATTATACTATTCGTAGATTACAAAATAATTGATATTCAACAGGTGCTAAAACATGTTAAAACTTCATTGTTGCAATTAATAACACTGAATATTATTTGTCCTTGTGGGTGGCAAAAATACCTACTGATACTATTTTGCTACATTAAATATATATTTGTCTAGAGTGTCTAATTTCTAGAGAAATTATTCAATTGTTTTTACTTATTAAAATAATTATTAATTAATTAAACCTATCTTAATTTAACCGTTTACTATAGTAATAGTTATAGTCAGATTTTATTCAACGTAAGACTTAACTTGGGTTGTACTTATGATGTAATTTAATAAGATCTCATACTTAATACATAAGTACCTTTCCTTAATTATTCAAATTATTATTTTGTTAATACAAGTAAAATTGTAATTAATTTCACTTATGTCTTGCAAATATCTTTTTTTCAAGACACAACATTTATTTTTATAAACTATCTTTGAACTGGACGACAAAGAGTTCTTATCTATTCTACATTATAACTGTATTAATAAGCAAAAATGTAAATAATAATTTCTTGATGTATTGTATTTGCAGATTTATTGTTATAGAATTAAAAAAAAATTAGTTATGTTAGGATTGATTTAGTCTTTGTCAAGTGTTTCAGTTAAATCACACATAATAATATAAAAGTTTATAACTCCGTCTTCCACATAGTCCATTGATCTGTTTATTTTCGTTTTCCATATAATTTACTGCAACGGTTAGGTTAGACTATTATAAAACTTAAAAACACATTTAAATGGATAACTACTTTTTATTTTGTTACAATGTGTATGGTTGCTGCATAGTTTGTCATGGTAAGTTACGTTATAATTAATAATAAAAAAAAAAAAATTAATTACAATTAACATATTTATTAAATAATATTTTTACAATTAAATTTTAATTCATAATTAACAGTTTAACCACAAGTTGTACTATATATTTGATATTGATTTAAGAAAATAAATTATGTTGCAATGTTCGTGGTTTATATATTTATTAGTTTTCTTAAATGTTTATAAAATATTTAGTAAATAATTATAAAGAAATAATTAAGTGAAAATTGATAAAATTACCGACTTTTGTTAATTAGAAGATATGCAGACACAACAACAAATTAGTTAATCTATATTTTTATTTTATTTATTGTTTCTTTCGAGTAATTAGTCCTATAAGTTATATTAAATATATTTTTTTTATGCTAATTTAATATTTTCGATTTAAAATAACAAATTCTAATACCCAAACGAGTAAATATTATATAAAATTAGTACCTAGATGGGATAACATTTTTTATATTGCATTTTGTAGTTTTGGACCAAAACAAACCATTTCTTTTACTGATTACACTATCACAATATATTGAACTGCTCTCATTTAAAATTAAAATTAAAATGTTAAATGTTGTGATAAGTTTATTTTGTTATATTTAATACTTTTTTATTTTTGTTTGGAAATGTAGACGATTTGATCAACGCTGGTTTCACATGTAAGCACCTAAAATGTATTGTAGTATATTGCTTATATTGAATACCTAATGATATTATAACTATTTGAATATAATTTGTAATTTCCTAGTTAAACAATGATTAAAAATGATTTTTTTTTTTGTATGTCTTTGAACATTAAAAAAGTAGAAAAATATTTCAATCATCAACTTCCAATTTATAAGATTTATTTAGTACTATTGTATGAAGGAGGAGTGAGGCTTAAAAGTAAAATATCTTAATATTTATTAAAAACAAAAATAAAAAATTGGGAAATGATAATTTTTATGCAAGATTAATTAATTAAAAAAAAATTAATTTTGATTATTTAGTTGTAATTTACAGCATCACTGTTGACTATAGTAACTTAAATTTTTGATCAGCTAAAAAGAACAATTTTTAAATGTTTAGATTAATTTTAAGCTATTTCTACCATTATTTGGTAGGTACATAAATATTTACTTAGAAGTTAGAAGTTAATAACACTAATAGAATAAACGACATATTTTTGTCTAAAATACCTCGGTGAAAATAAAATAACCTAACTTAACGTATTATTGTTACTAGCAATATAAATATAATATAATAAAAATAGTCTATCGAACTGTTCTGCTTAAAATTTTTTCTGTATGCAATCATTTATCATTTAAGAGAATTCGATACTGCTTCTTTCTGTTTCTATTTAACACACATTGAACATATAGACATTTTTACTTGTTTTTTCCAAACTTACTGATTGAATTGATCTAATGAATCTGAAAACATATTTGAATTTGTTATTAAGTCTATTTGAGATTGACTATTCCACATCTTTTTCTTTTTATAATAACCTTTTTAAAAGTTGAAATATGACAATTTTTTAATTTTTACTTTTTTACTTTAACATCTTTGAATTTAAGGTTAGGTTAATAAGTAAAACATTATTTTGGTCTCTTCAGGGTAATCTCTTTCTCAATATACTAAAAAATATCTATGTAAATGTAATATAAAAATTTAAAATCTAATTATGTATGTAAAGTGGCTATTATTTTAACACAAATATGTTCTGTTTTTTTTTTTTAGTTAAAACATTTCAAGAAAATTATGACGTTTTGTCAAAAATCAGTAAGTTATAAAAGAAAGTTAATATTCTATTCATTGGTAAGGGTAACTAGAGTAAAAATATTCAGTGATTTTTTATGTCGTTTCGTGTACCTATCTGTTTCATTCAATATGTGTATAATAAGAATAATATGAAATAAACAATTGTGTTCTTAGTTTTCATATATTTAAAACGCGTAGAGTTGTTAATACCTAAATTATATTAAAAATATCCATTGTTCAAAATTCTACAGAACAAACACTTGGTATGTATATTTATTATTCTCTAGTATATGCAAACGCTATGGAGGATGTTAAACTAGGATTTATGGATAAGAAATACTATTTCACGTATGCATGTGTATAAATAAACATAACCATTTATATTTTCACTTACATGAAGCAAATATTTTAATATTACATGAAATAATTTATTGTATCTCAATGATGCACAACTAGTTCATACATACCTACTATAATATTATAATTCAAATTTACTGTGTCCACTCAGAATTATTAATATAAAAATTAATTACACTATAGACTAGTATAGTTTTCATAAATATCGTTGACGTTTTTATTCATCTAGTGTGCGCGTGAAATTTATTTTTTGATTTTTATTCAAAAATAATTGATATTATAACAATCCTCTACATTTCATATAAATGTATTGATATAATTAAAATGAGTAAGATTTTATTATCTGTTAAATTTAATGATTTAATTATTTTAATGATTTTTTATAGAAAATAATATTGGTAAGTATTATTTTTTTTAAAGCCAAAATTGTCATATTTTTTTATAGTTTTTTTTGTAGAACTTATACCTAAATAATGAACATTTGTGTGTTAAAATTATAATAATCTCAAACTTTTTTATAAATTTATAACTGGAAATCTAATGTAGATCTCTGGTTGAAATTATTGTATCTTCATTTTGAGATACTAATATTATTTTTAATCAAATAGGAAAAAGAATTGGTAAGTTGTCTGTAATACGGGGATATCTATAGAAATTGTATGAATATAATTATTAATAATATTATACTAAATTACATTTTGCAGTTGAAGTTATTGGTAAGTGTTTTTATTTTAATTGTACTGTGTAAAAAATTTTAAGTGTATATTAATTTATACCTAAGAATAACTTATTATTAGCGTCTTAATTTAAAATTTAAATTAATAAACATTTTTTACTTTTTGTTATTTTTTTAATTTTTTAATTTTGAAAATGATATAATTTATTGTTAATTAATAATAATGATAATTATAATTATTAGTTTTATTATCTATTTCATCATAACTATTTGTGAGCTATATCTATACATAGAACTTTTTTTTTTAAATTTGAACAACAAAAAATTAAGTACCTTTCATCAAAATGTATCTTAATCGATACACATAATACGTTAAAATTGTAATCTAACTATAATATATAGTACCTAAGTTAAAAATGATGATACCCAATAATAAATAAAAAATATGTTACCTAACACTTAACTGTAGGCACATCTCTAATTATTAATATATTATTTTATTTTAATATTATAGATGAAATTATTTGTAAGTGTGTAATGTATATTTGTAAGAAGTTAAATGTATTTGACTAAAAGTATTTTGGTCGAAGGTTTAACGAAGGACTATTAAAAAATCTGATAATTGGAGTATAAACATATATTATAAATAAATATATAATTATCTAATTATCTATATACCTATTGTAGATTTGCTTTTTGGTAAGTGTTTTTTTTTTTATGACTTTGTGGATACTATTCCTAAGCTAATAAAATAGGTAATTGTACCCTTAGACGAAATATTGTCATAGTTATTGTTTAAGAAAAGTTATAGAACACGTCATAATGTTTACAATGAAATATAATAATAACAAAACTATCAAAAATAAAATATGAAATGATGACAATTATCTAATTTTAAAATGTGACCGTGAAAGTTCATATAGGAATGGCAGGCAAACTTATTGTAAAAATAAAATTGAATTACCATCAAAGTATAATTTGATGTTATTATAATGTTGTAGGTAATAGAATTGGTAAGTCATTAATTATTTAAGTATATTTATATTTTATAGGCATATAAGGCAAAAATCATAATATTATGTTATTGGAACCTTTATTTAAATAATATGCACTTACTACCAATTATTATCAACAGCCATGTCAGGTTATTTTCAGAGAAGTACCTCAAGTTCTAATGTATCAATTATTATAGCAGGGTGTAGTTAGTATAGACACTGTGTGTTATTGGCAAAATTGGGTGACTTTGGCCTTGAACATGGTCTCTGAGGGGAGGAGGTTACGGATAGGTATGGTTAAACTTTTAGAGACCAATATTTCATACCGTAGGGTTACCGTAGACCGATCAATTAATTGAGTGTCGCTTCAATATTGTTCTATGATTATAGTCGACAGGTCGATACATTTAATGTTTTAAAAATACAAAGAATACCATACAACTTTTTGGCTATTATTATTTATTGATCATGTTATCCGTCAAAGACCATATAAATAATTGTACAACTATCATGTATTTGGTAAAACCGTAATATGTATAATGTCTTATGGAAATTATTTTTAAAACATAAATATTCGTCAATAATATAATAATAAATTAGCATGAAATACTAAATTTTTTTTTTATTTTAGAATTTTTTTCTAGTAAGTGTTTCAGTCTGTAATATTTAAAGATCTATTTGTAAGGTCTAAATATAAGTGTGTACGGAAAAATTGTTTGATCTGAAATACACATATTTTATTTTTGATTTATCACTTTGTTTTACTGCCTATAATGTTATAGCTGAATATGTTAGTAAGTATTTTTAATTTTTATCAGTAAAATAGTTATAATTTTAACTGTTTTAGAGAATAATAAAGCAATATATATTATAATTTATATAGCTGAATTATAAATAGCCATATTTCTTAAGTAGATAATGTAAAATTATTAGTTATATTTAGGGCGTAGATTTTTATGTAAATACATAATTTTATTGAATACAAATTTCTTAATTTTTATTTAAAATAAGCACGTTTCATTATGCTCTGCATAAAATGAGACTTTTTTATTTTACATATTTTCACATAATTTTATGTAGGTAAGTAAATACACATTTTTAAAGATTCCATCAATATTTACTCATTTTGTAAATATTTCGCATTTTCATACCTAGGTATACAGTTTTTATTTGTACCTATTACAGTTATAATATTGGAATTTGGAAATGTTGATCTATCAGCTTCTATTGATATACTGAGTGGTTATAAATAACAGATAACTGATAAAGCTATTAGTGGGAGATTACAATCTGTAATGTAGCCATAATCTCCAAATGTATGTTGTATCCAAATATTTCGAAAAAAAAAGCTATGGTCTATGAAAATGATTATATGAATTAAATCAAATCACATAAATTAAATTAATGTAAAATACTGATATTTTTGTTAATTTGTAATTTAAAAAAAAAAAATATTTCACGTTATTTAATACAATGTCATATTTTGCCAAAAATAAGATCATAAATATTTACATATTTTGACTTTTTTATTATACCTACTAAAATCCGCGCCCTAGTTATATTGTACTATTGTAGGTGATAAGAAGTTATAAAATGATTAATAATAAAGGTAACTGTCGACTCAATGTTAGTGATAGACAATGGTATTCTAATATTCTATTGGTTGGAAATCCTACATATGTTTTTAAACTTATAATCGATTAACTAAATAATTATATACGCAAACAACAATTAATATTATGTATTTATAATTAAAAGTATTTAAAGTATGTTCTTTGAATAATATTTAAACTTTGCTACTATGTACATGTACAAACTTGAATATACAATATTATTAATAATATTAATATGTATTTTAAATCAAATAATTTTAATTTTTTAGATACATATATCGGTAAGTTTTTAAAGCTAAAATAAACTAGGAACCTAAAACTAAAATAGATAAATCGAGTATCAATGTCAGTGGTGTAAATTCAATTTTATTATGAGGTAGAGGAGATTTAATTATTATATATGTGAATCGATGATTACAGAAACGTCATGAGTTAATATATTTTATGAAATTGAGATATTGGTAAAAATGTTTACTAGTCATTTATTTTTATGCGTTGAGTGTAAAAACACTTTAGTTGTATAATTACTAATTAGAATATAATATTATATTTTAATAAGTGTTTATTTTTAAATTCATTTTTTTTCAAAATTATTTATATCATACAGTTTTTATCAATTATCAAAAAGTTTTAAATAATTGACTCATGATGTTTTTGCAAGCATTTACACGCGTGTTTATCGGAGTATTTCACCCAATTCAATAAGTTCTAGGTAGATTAAAGTTTAAAGTTAAAATGTTCAGAATTCACACATCATATTTTTAAGAAAACTTTTTTAATTTTCTTAAAAATCTGAAAACAACTGATCTACTCAAAAAAATTAAACAAATAAACATATTGAATATATTGAATATTTTATATTATTCTATTACAATGAAAATCCTATAAACGTCCCTTTTTTTTCAAGAATTCAGCAAGAACTTCATCCTGCATTGCTGGTTTCTTGCTACTTAGGTTAAGTTAAAGTGTAAGTACCTTTCTCTTTTCCACCGATCCACTTTGAAATCAAAATTGAAATCATTTTTCCATTGTAAAACATTTATTAAATACCGTAATTTACGATCTATCGTTATTTATCGTTGATTACCTATCTGGATTATTTTCCCAACGCCATCACTAATGTTACTAATCATTTTGTTGTATCGTTTGTACAATAGGCACATACTATAGGTACCAATACCGTAAATATTACGATGTAGTATATTCGTTTTCTTATGGTTGTTGATAGAGTATACCTACTAATAAGTGTACAACTTTTGAACTGAATCATGTTGTTAATACTAAAATATTTTATGTAGTATTTGTAAAATATCATTTTACTATATTAGTGTGTATTTCATTAATTTTCTTTTCTTGTTTTAACCTTCGTTTTTGATTAGTGATCAATCTATAAAATATACATTGTAACAATATGGTTGAACTTATCTAAATTAAATTAAACTATAGAAGCTTTATAATTCATTACAACAGACATGAAAAATCTGAGAAATATGAAGCTTGACGTAAAGTTGTACTTGCCAATTCAAACAATTAACAAGAAGTCCACGAATATTTAGAAGCAATACATTTTAAAACAAAGCAAGGTGAAGATTTTTGTTAATTAATGATCAACAAAAATATATTATTATATTTTCATGTTTTACGAATAATTGAGTCCTAAAAGAAGTTAACACATTATACATTGATGGGACATTCAAGTATTTAGCACGGTCTTTTATCTAACCGTTCGCGATTCAATGAACAATCATATTATTGACACTATATTCCATTGTTATTGTTTACTACCTACTAACACTATAGAAATGTATACATATCCATTTCAGTTACTTGTTGACAAATGTCTAAACTAGATATGCGATTATCACTGCTGTTACGGACCTATACTGTTCGCACTAATTATTACACACACATAAGATTGTGCAATGTTACATTTTTCATATTTTATAATTAATACTACAGATATACGAGTACAGGACACGAGAGTGTGGAATATTATATTTATATATTAATTTAACGATTAAAGTAAAACCACACGTCCAAACGTCTCCTTGCAAAATGTCAAAACTCGATGTCACTGCGATTCCATAAGAATCATGAGTTAGAATACATTAGCAGTCTTTTCGGAACTCCTCATATATAACGGAGTCGCCACTCACTCTTTTTTAAGAAATCATATATAAGGGAGACCGAGACAAGAGCTCGGCAGACGGTTGACTATACCGGGTATAATTTACAATAAACTTATAATAATAATTGTATTCGTGCAAGAATTATTTTAATAAACGTTAACTTATACTTGAACAACCACGACGTATTCATTTCGTACGTCGATGCATAAATCAACTTAGTCGGGACGCAACACTGCAGTAGTTATATAACAATATATTTTGAAAAATCTTTAATAAATACCGTACATGAAATTTGACCATAAAC
This sequence comes from Aphis gossypii, assembly GCF_020184175.1. Lineage (NCBI taxonomy): Eukaryota > Metazoa > Arthropoda > Insecta > Hemiptera > Aphididae > Aphis > Aphis gossypii. Next base: position 65,584,574 of record NC_065531.1, on the reverse strand, counting down.
ACAAATTATTACTTGTAGGTATCACCTCACCCAAACATGGTATCGTTAAATTAAAAAAAAAATAGGGCTATTTATTGCTTATCAGGACCAACCTTCAGAAGTGAGGAAATGGTTGCGCCATACTTTTGACTTACTTTTCTTAGATCATGTGAACTGTGAAGTTTTCAAATGTTTCATCGGAAACATAATTGTTAATCGTACCACAGGTGACCAAATTGGTCATCTTCGGATTTTAAATAAAATATTATTTTATCAAAAATTGCGATCATCCTCCAATACTTTGGAAATCAGCAAGTAAAAGTTTAAGATGAACGATCAACAATTGTGAGTTATTCCATTTGGATTTTTATAAAAGTTTTTTTAAAAAAATCATCGTATATCAATAACTTGGGAAACATTTTTATTAATAAATTACAAATTAAAGTTTACTTTAAACCTAGAAACACCCATCTATCAAATGTGGTATAAGATCGTAGGGTTCAAGACGGACAAAATTGAAATGAACAATTTATAACTCAGTATAGAAATGAATATATTGACAGATAGTATGACTAAAATTTTAATTTAACATTAGTATGTATATTTTTGTCTTAAATTTTCAGATATAACTTTGTAAAAGAAATATCATATAACTGTGCATTTTTAGGTATACCTATACTTGCTCAGGAAAAAAATGTATGTTAGTGTGATTCCATCACAACTTACAAATTCTATATTTTAAACATGCGTACACATTTTCATGACGTTCATTTTGTTCTAATCGTTTTAAAATTGATTTTTTTTATCCTTGATGGGATTTTTTTCAATCTCCTTCTCGTTTATACGCCACTGACTATTGTAGTTTTCTAATTGAAATCTATATTGGTAGAATAATAAAATAAAATATTATCATCGGAAATATTAAAATTTGTAGTATTAGAAAATTCATGATAAATTACTAAAATTAAATGTATTATTTAAATATTATATTATCTACCTACTTTGAGTACCTACATAATAATATGTACCAACCCAAATTATGGATTATAATTATTCATGTGAAAGATCATTATAATTTAATAAATATAATTATTTATATAATATTTAATTGTTTTGTTTTAATTTTGTAGGTCAAATCATCGGTATGTTATTCTATAATTAGCTTAAAATCTTAAAATTAAGATTAATTGACAATATTATTAAAATTTTATTTAAAATATAGGAAATTTTGTCGGTAAGTTTTTTTTGTCAACATATTTTTATGTGGCCAGTTATATACTTGTTTCTTGTTTTGATCAAACACTATAGGTTGTACTGTCTATCTATGAAATATTGATTTGTTATATGTTAATTTTCATGTTAGCTATTATAATAAATTTGATACCTATTCTACTTACATACAGATATAATACCTAAATGAAATTTGTTATTTTATTATATTATTAGATATCTGATTTAAAAATAATATTTAATTTTTATTAATACGAACTATTAATTGTAAAGTAAATTAATTAAGATAGAATTAAGACGATCACCCCTTATACCTAATTGGATTAAAACATATTTATCTACAAAAAATCACCGTACTAAATATTTTAATATTTTAATATTTTGTAATAATATTATAAGAGTTCATTACAAATTTGGTACAAAGTGAAAAGGCTGCATAAAGATTTTATAAATTTATGTAGTTTATGTTAAAATTCAATATTTCCAAATATTTACTGGTTATTCAAAATAATATATCGGTGTAACTAGTGTCTATGGCGACTTTTTACGAAATATTTTCATTAATGAAAACATTGAAAACTTATCTAATAGAAACACAATCAATAAATTATTTTGAAGTACTCATTTTTATTAAATTACTTAATTAACTTTTAGTTATTTTGAATGAAAATGTTAAGCTATTCTAATTAATTTGTAATTATTGAAAAGTGAATATGTATTAATTTCTCAGTATACTAAATTGATCGAATAAGTTATACTTCAAGTTAGTGTGTTTTATAAAATATATATAAAAAAAAAAAACAATTTTTCAACTGTCAGCAAATCCTTATTTAAATTATGATATCAATAATACTAATTATAAAACAACGTATAATGATGAGGTTAGAAATTATCTATACAGCTTACATATAATTAATAATAATTGATGTTATGTTATTTACATATTGTAGGCGATATGACTAGTAAGTATTTTTTAGTTGAAATGATTATTTACATTGATTTGTATTACATAGTATCATGTGTTTTTAAATACAATACTAATAGTCTCTTATTAATAAAATAAAATATATATTGTAAAAGTTGTTTATAATATGTATACATTATTTACGTTATAGAGAATTTGTTTGGTAAGTATTTATATATTTATATGTTGTATTTGTAGTATAAAATTGAAATATTATAGTACTTCAAACATCCAAAAATCCCGAAATTGCGCACGTATTTCATTATTTTTCCGGTTACCCATTACTTTTCTCTTCCCATAAAAAACGATACACTATATTATTAATTTACATGTTGAGTCTATGAATGTTAATCTAGTAATATAATTTCCTAAAAAGAGTCTTGGCATATAATGTAATTTCTGTTTTCTATAAAAAAAATTTGTTAATACATTCCTCCTTTGAGAATTGTTCATGTTTTTCTGTTTTCCCGAAAGGTCCCATACTCCCATATTTGTTTTATTTCTATCGGTATGGAATTTATTATTTATGATATTGTTTACATAACATTCAAAGATAATACTATAAAATGTGTTAGTCCCAGAGAAGATACGAGTATTACACAATTTTGTAATTCTGATAATGGTTCACCAAATAAAATCAGAACACGGATTTTTAGTTGTTTCTATAAAAATAATCATCTATTTAATTTTACAACAAATAAATTATGATATAGGAATAAGAGGTGAAGCACTGAAGCGTAATAAAAACTAAATAGTATATACAATAGTTTCTTGGTATTTGGAAGGCTTTATATGAATAAAGTTTAAATTCAATGTTTTATATAGATACTACATTAATAATTGTATGAAAATTTACCTATGTATATGTTTGGATTTCATTTTATAGATTTATTTTAACAAAATTAAACAATAGATTAGGAAATAAAATAAAATAAAATTCCACGATAAATTTTATTTTTAAATGTAATGTAAAATTTATTGTTGTAAAACCTAAATGCTGGTAGTGCATAAAAAAATATTAATATATATTATATTTTAAATGTTTTAGTGAAATTAATGAGTAAGTATACCTAGACAAATAAATATTCGGGTGTATAAAATTGATAGTAAAAAAATGACAATTATACAATAATTAATAGATATTTTATACATTTATAAACATTTTGGGAAATATATTATTAAAGTTTTATTTTAATCGTGTATAGATGATTATATTGGTAAGTTTTTTTTTATTCTTTTATTGATATGGAGTAATGATTTTTCACCACGTTATTTGAGAGTTTGATAGTGATGTGTTACTTAAAATAATACACGATTCTTATTCAACTTATTATATTAATAAAAATTATATTGAAAATAAATTAATAAATTAAAACAACAAAAATTATTTAATGATAAAATATAATAGTTTATGGTTTATAAGTTATAACCAATGTACTAAGTACAAGATAGATACACAATTATTTAAACCTAAATACAAATATAAATTTATACTCGTATTAATAAGCTATTTTTGTTTTATACTACATTTATCGAGTAGGTGAATTTTTTGGTAAGTGTTTTGTAACTATTAAATTTTTATTGTTTTTTGATTATGTAAAAAAGTCTTATCATTCTTTTCTATTATGTTAAATGAGTATAGTAAATTCAGTGGCGTCATTTCAGTTTTTGTTAGACTAGGGCAACTACCCTCCGATTTGCTGACCCAAATTTTTTTCACAAAGATTCACATAGCATAGTATTATAATAAAAGAAGAGGGGGGGGGGGGAGTTAATTTTTTAGGTATTTGAAGGTCACATGTCGGATTTTGAATTATTGAATATAAATAATTTTTTCAAATATTTATTAGAAAATCAAATATAACAATGAGTAATAGGTTAATAAATAATAAATAAGTAATAAGTAGCATTTAATAATAATTTACAAGCAATTTAATATATAATAATTATGATTAATTAACATTTTTAACACTGTAAAATATAATCTTTAAATTAAACTATTATAGGATAACGGCGTTCTTTTAAATGTGAACATTTATCAATAGCTTTTTCTAAATTTATTTTAGAGGCTTCATTGCTTTCAACATTAATAGCCAAAAGGTATTATATAATTATAAAAATATAATATAATACATGATTTAAGATATACTTAAATCTATATCTATATATTAAATCGTGCTACTATGATACTATATGGATTTTAATTCGTGGTTATCAGTAATATAAATTGATGAAAAAAATTCAAAATTTGTTTGATTATCAAATAAATTTATTTTATTATTATTAAGTTTTATTTATATTATTAAATTAATTAATTTATCAATATTATAATAATATTCATAATAATGGTCTTAGTCATTAAAAATAAGAATTTTTATAATTTTTAAATGTGCCGACTTAAAGTTGATGTAAATATTGGCTAGGGCAAATTCCCAAGTTGCCCATCCCAAATGACGCCACTATTAGTAACAGAGATAGATAGAAATTTATAAATTAAAATATGTTATTGGAGTATGGTTTTATGATTAACCTGAAATTTTGTGGAATAATATTGTTCCATTTGTAGCTAAGGATTTTCGTATTATAGATATAATTATAACAAAGAACTTTTTTTTTAATTTTGGCTGTATCTATATTTAAATACAATTTATACAATTAAACGTGAACCATATAAATTAAATTTATAAACATGTGGTTGAAGGATGAGTGATTGAAATATCATGAAATAAAACACAAGATATATAAAAACATAACTTTATTAATATAAAAATAAAATATTATGTACATATAAGACATAACCATCACTTTTTTTTAAAGGAATGAAAGTCAGTAAGTATTTCTATATTATCATAAGTTATAGGTAATGTATAATACTCATGTAATTGCATTATGCATGACAGAGTATAGGAATATTGGTTACTTTAAAAAAAATATTTTTGTTTTTGAGAGGAGTAATCAATGTATTGATTGATAATGTGTTTACACTCTAGAGCAATAAAATGTTCGAAATTTGGGGTAGAAAATTTGATCTTGTTGGTACTAAAAGAAAAATTTATAATAGAGAAAAACAAACATGTAATAATGTTTTAATTGAAACACGTTATTCATGTGATCTTAAAACTTTACCTATTTTACCATTTAATTATTACAACTAAATAGTTTTATTATTATTAATAAAAACCAATTGCAACCATTTAAAAACAAAAATTTTCATGTATCTTAAAATCCCTGTTTTAGCACTTACCGGGGTTGAAACATTCCCTTTTAAAAATAATTAATAGTTTATTACCAGGACTACCAAACACAAAACATCATCGTCATCCCCGAGGAATCGTTAAACCATATAGTGCTCGTGTGTGTTAATCACATAGATCTCATGCAAAAATTCAAATTTTCCACGTTAAAAATATAAGAATACTAGTTGTACCAACCGGCGTTGCCCGGGCAAAAGTCACCTCAGGTGAAAACCGAGATTTTTTTTATATTATATTAATAATAATAATAATAGCCGACCCGGCAGACTTCGTATTGCTTACTTCGTTTTTCACTTCGTTGCTCGTTAAAAATGCCAATTATATATAATATGATTAGAATTTTGATTAATTTGTTATTTAATATTCGGTTTAACGGAGTTCAAAACTTAGATATTTTCATTGACCGTTTTGATTCTCAAAAATCTTGCGAAAGCACCACTTTAATATGCGAATTTTGTAAAATGCTTTCTTATTGCACACTAAATTTGTGGTACGATCTTACAAATGTACCGTGTAAAACGCAAGCATCGATCTATCATTGTTCAGGCTCTACGTTTATTAGTCAGTGAGTTACTCAAGTCATAATATTAGTCATTCTGCTTGCCGTTGCCGTGAGACTTTCTTATGAATTATGATTATGCGAGCAGTATATTATCATGTTGGCAATCCACACGTGGTGGATTGCGGACCCCGCGAGATGTGTACGTAAGTTTATAATTTCTAACACTTAAGTTTCAAAGTTATATCATTTTTTTTTTTTTTACTACGGTGGGTAAAATACAATTATGTGCCATCTCGTGGTTTTTATATTGTTGCCTGTTGGTAAAACAATAAAACTTGGTATAATTTGTTATGTTAGTCTATTGCTGTGAATTTGAAATTTACTGTGGACATTGACTTATTTCGCTAATTCTTATTTTTGTTGTTATAGTTTTAACAAAATATAACAACAGGTCTATAACTATTATATTCAATCATAACCAATAGCGACCTTAATATAGTTTATTTTCTTGTTGGACTGCAGTGACAGTTGTTGTTGTTTTTTTACATCCAGATTCCGAATTTTTCTGGTGGATTTTCCTAAAATTGTATTACATAAGCACCTTCTCCTGCGACCAATAGGAGCGAATCATCAGTGAAAAATGTTACAAAAACGGGGAAAATAATTAATAATAATTACAAAAAAATTGTTACCATGGTTACCGAAAATAAAATAGTAATAATAATAATAATAATAGTAATAGTAGTCATCGGTATTTTGTATTTTTCATTGTATTTTTTTTTAATTTTCCGTGCAGTTTTCTTAACTTTTTCTTTCATAAAAACCTTTTCCTGGCAATTTCGACCCAAACAAAAAAAGAATGAGCGAAATCGGTCCAGGCGTTTCGAAGCTAACCCGTAACAAAGATTTCCACTTTGACTTACCTATATATATAAATATACATAATGAACAAGAATTACATTGTTAAAAATGTATACGAGTATAGTTATAACATATTATGTTAAAATTATTGATATTCAATTTGTACAATGTACATAATACGGAATCAATTATTAATAACAACATGTTTATTTATTCATTTGTGTAGAGGAATATTTTAGTAAGTATAGATTTTAATAGATTAATAGACGATTGAGGTTAGCCAAGAACAGAATGATTGAAGTTTGATATGATAACACTGTAATGTGGGTATTTGGTGAAGTATATATTTTTTTATGTATTAAAATTTCAATGTAGTATTGGTAAATTTTAAAAGTCAATCAGAATCATGTGTATAATAAAATAATGACATTGTCAATGCAGATATTTAAAAATATTAGTGTATTTTAACCTTGATGGAAATGTAGAATATTATCTATACTTTAGTTATTATAAGAATAATTAACATAAATAAAATTCATAAACTAATAAATTTCAAATTCTATAGACTTGAAGTTGCACATAATCTTCGCAATAAATTATGATAATAATGCTATAATTTATTTAAAATATGATGGTGTTAAATACTAAAATAACCAATAACACTTAGATTATTACTTAATTATGCTAAAATTTTTTAGTTAAAAAATGTGGTAAGTACCTACTTTTTTTTCATTAACATGAATATAGAGTTATGTTTCACATGGTCTAGTAAATCAAATAATAAAGTGGTAGAATGTCAAGTGTGATAGTGTAATAGAAAAAATATTTAAATATATTTTTAGTATTGCGTGTTAAAATTAAGTAAAACAAGATTAAATCTAAATTTGTTTTTAAAAATGTATTCGGATAATCGATTTTTAATGTATTTGTAGTTGCTATAGTAGTTTAATTGAAATTGATTGGTTCCAAATTTATTGTAGTTTGTTGTAGGTTATGTAAGAAAGTATTCGTAATGTTAATTTTATTTGTGTTAAATATTTTATGATAACATTTCTGTTAATTATACATTTTTAAATTTTAATATTACGAAATTACATTTTTTAAAATAATTTTAAATGGCATGTACAATTAATGAGTATAAAACAACAATTAAATTACTTTCAAATCTTCACCCAATCATTATACCTATTTGTTTAATATGTAATTATATTTGTAATATATAATAATTGCTTCTAAAATAAATTTCTAAAAAGAAAATTTAAGATATATTCCAGAAAGTTTTGTACATTCAGGTCTTACCTAAAGCAATAAATAATATGTAGAAACAGATAAGAACAATAATAATTAATAAATGTTCAGAAATATTTAAATCGGTTTGTTCTATTAAACGAACATAAGGAAACTAAAATGTATAATATTATTGCTGTATTAAAAACTTTACTTTTAATTATCAAAGAAAAACATAATGACACTAAAAATATGTCACTAAACGATTCGTTATGTTTAATCTTCAGTGGTAAAAATAATTTAAATTCATTCGGTATAGCAAGGCGCATCCAAAACAAAGTAGAGGACGCCACCACAAAAATAAATAAATAATTTTCATGTTTCGATACCTGGCTATTCTTGTATAGGTATAACTATAAAAGACTAAAAAACAGCAGCTAAGCAGATTTAAGGTGTAACAAATAAACTATGATGATATAAAAAAACGTCACAAAAATTAACACGAGACAGAAATAGCATGAAACACGGAAACAACGTAATAGCAAATTAATCCATATAATTAACACATTTTTTAGATTGGAATACCGCATATGCAATATTTAGACGAAAGGAAGAAATTTTAATAAATTACTATACGTTATTATTATTTATTAATAATTTACTTCCGAATTATGCATTTATCCACATATTAGTTCACATATTCTTTATGTTCAAACAAGAACCCCATCAATGTGATACTGTGCTGAGTTAGCCCTTTGATTAAACATTTAGTTACCTAATAATTGAATATTGGTAATACCAAACTAACAAGGTAAACCTAAACATATCCAAAATTCTCTACTCCTCACTTAGACCGATCGCGATCATACGTTTTATTAACTTTAAATACTTATTTAGTAAAATATAATATTTTAAACTTTTCTCACAATCACAATCACAATTAATTTAATATTTTATTATTACAGACACGAAATTAAATTGTAATTAATGATTTTAGTGCCGATGTTTTTTTTTTTTTTTTTTTTGAGATAAAAAAAAATACATATTCATAGTAAAATTAGAAGTCCAATAATATAAATTATGTTTGATTTATATCAAAATATTTCACGACCAAAATATATAATACGATGATTAGAGTATAATAATAAAAATGTATCAATATGTGTTTGGCGTGTGCATATTGTGTCAGTCGGTGACAGTGACAATTACATTTTAACATCCATCGTTGGTAATAATAATAATTACTATTCAACAAAGACAGCAATGATTTTACAAAATGAGTTAATATTTCTATACTATATTCATCAATTGTCATAAAAGCTTATTCATAGTGATAGTTTTGAATTCACCATAATAAATTGTTGGTTGAAATTTACATAAAAATATGAGAAGCGCAAACTGTTTTTTTAAAGTATACATTTATAAAATATCATGTTCTTAAAAATGTTAAATGTATAATAAATATGTAATTATTTATAAATACAAAAATCTCTGAATGGTTGTAGTGTTCGTGATTTTATTAAATTATGATAATATGTTTATGTACTAGGTAACTTATTTACAATAAAAATTAATCATTATTTATAATATAATATTATACCCCTAATACATGTTTTTATAATTTTTTTAGAAAATGAAGACCGTAGTAAGTATTTATTATTATAGGGTTTTTTTTATATTTTGATTGTTTATGTTAATTTAATTTTAATTTTATAGATTTATATATTCGTGAGTGTATTATATGAAAATTTGTATAATAAGAAGCGGTTAATGTAATAAAATAAAAATTTATTTTATAGTCTGTATTTATATTTAACAATTTAAGTTTAATATTATCTGAAATCAAATTTTGAGTTAATTTATTTGAACGAACCTATACATTTTTAGTTAGATTTATTTAAAAACAATGGGTAAAAATGAAAAATTGAGTATGGTACCTACTTATCTAGTAATATATTTGTTGGTACCTTGTCAAATATAGAAATTTTCTATAACTTTTTGAGTATTTAGGAAAAACTTATTATTGGAAATATTTACTTTTACTCGACATTAATTTTGGGCCAAAAAAAATTTTATTTTTTCGTTGTAAATCAAAAAACTATAAGTTTTAAAGACTTTAAATTTTACCAAATATTTAGATTATAACTTAAGTTCTTCTTGGTCTATTTTAGATATTTTTACATTCAACTACAAGTTGAAATTATTAAAACTCTATACCTAGTCAATATATATATATTTTTTAATATGAATTGAGCTTAAATTTCATCAAAAGTAGCCCTAAAATGAAAAAAAAATGGTTGTATTATATACACACACACACACACGTCACACACATATATATAATATATGTTATAATTAAAAATATTAATTACTGAACTTTTTCATTATTTCAATAATGTATATAATATTTTAATGTAAATTTGTAATGACTTATAAAGTTATAAATCATATGATATGATTTTGCGCAAATTAACTTAACCTAAAAAATTAAAGAAATAAATTGTAATAATATTAAATTATTAAAATTTCTTTTTAGGAATGCTATTCGGTAAGTGTGTAATATATAAAACCCTATAGCTTATGTGAAGTTATAATATTGATTGTGTAAAAACTGCTTGAGTGCACGCAATTATTAATACTCATATATTATGTTATTTTTCATTTCTTTACAAAAAGATCTCGGTAAGTGTTTCAATGTTCAGCAATTATCAATGTGTATTATTAAAATTTATTGTAAAATAGTACGGGGTTAAATATAAATATGCATTATACTCGTATACTTAATAAAATATAAATTTACCTATATAATTATAACTTTGACTTGTAATTACAGTATGATACCGCTTATAAGACTCACTCATACAAGGTTTAGTTATTTATTAGTCTCAAAATCGTCTTTGCGTATCAAAATATATTATAAAAAATTCGGTTATAATACTTAAATTTCGGTCAAAAATAATTGATTAAAATTTATAAATCAATTGGTTTTGAAAAGTTTCATATTTTTGTTTGTTATTATTGGTTTTGATTCACACTTTATAATATGTATATGTTTATACAACAAATTTAATCTCATTTTACATTTAATTGTCATCACATGTGAGATATTATTACACACTTCCGATTATCTGGTACAGCTATTGTAATTTTTAAGTTTTTTTTTCCACTTTATCTATGATATTCAATCGGATATAAGTGTCACTTAGTGCTGGTCCCAAAGTAAGTCTTATAAGTGGTGTCTACACTGTATTTGTAAATATTATTAATTATTACTAAACTACTAAATTTTTAATTTGTAGAAAAACTTTTGCGTAAGTGTTTATATTAGTTACGGATAGGTACTTATGTTTAGTTATATAAACCTAAAAAATATAAATTATAAAATAAAAAATATTGACTGTAGAAATGATACGTAGTCACTTGACTTTATAATCATATTAGTATATTACTATAGCCATGATAAGTTGTGATTTTAATTTTAAAAGAAACATTATGCGTCTTTTTATTATAGACATCATATTGAGGAAAGAAGCTAAATATCTTTGTTATAACTTATAATGCTTTTATTTCATGAAATTTAATTTTAAGTTGGAATTACTCAAAAAAAAAAAAAAAAAGAAATATTGTAATTCGAACTATATATATTAATAAATACTTAGAATAAAATTAAAAATTCAAATTTAACATCTAAGTAAAAAAAAAATTATACATAGGTGATGAACGTGACTGAGATGCAAATCGAAGTGAAATTCTTATATTTATTAATACATCATTATATATTTATATTTTAGTGTTAGATGACAGATATAAAATATATCAGTCAGGTAAGTTTCTTTTTATAACATTTATGCATGGAGATATAGTTTGGAGACAAACTAGGTCACATTAAATTTAAAAGAAAATAGTCAAACCGTGTGTCATAACTCGATCTTAACACAACGTTAAACTTGCATTTCATTAATAATTATTACACACATTTTTGTCCAAAATCGCTCATTATTCATTTTTAATTATTCTATTTGGATATAGGGTTTACATATTTATGGAAACGTAAATAAAATTATTTTCACATTGTTGATCTGATATTTATTCTATTATTCAGTCTTCAATAATAGTATGTAGGTATACTGGTTTTACATTGAAGATTAAATTACACTTAAATAAAATAAAATATGTACAGGGATACTGTGTACTCATGTAAAGACTTTTTATAATTTCTTGAACTAATTTAGAACGTTTAACTTTACTATACTTTGTATTGTTTTTCGGTTACACTTTAGAATATTTAGTCTTATTTTAATTAATTGGATTGTAAGTCAAATAAAAACAAAACGATATAATTCGTGATTTAAAATATTGTATACAATAAACGGGTGGTAATAATATTATTTTTAAACTCTTCGTTATTATTATTATTTTTTTGTTGTTCTTGAAAATTGTTGGTGTTATAATATACAAAATAGTTCTTTTAATTTATTTTTAATACCAATTTGGGGCACCGATTTCAATCAATTAATATGAAATAATAATTACAATCACAATAATAATAATCATAATAAAAATATTTGTGGCTGATTTTTAAAAATGCAGAATACGTGACTGTTTTTGGAGTCTTATGAACTCGGAAGTTGATGACAATAGTTTTGTTATGTTATAATATAATTCATTTTATTATTATACGATTGACACTCGCTAAATAAAATTAAAATATTTGTGTTTTATTAATGTAATTAACTATAATGACTTCTATTGATTTTATACATTTTAGAATTTGTATATAAATACTCTTCACACTTGGAAATACTAGTACTAAAGGGTATGTATTATATTTGTTGGGTAGTATTTAATTTATCTTTCTATAAAAAAGAATATTCTCGTGAGTTGTGAATGGCTATTAGTTGTGTCTTGCGGTAAACATTTCTTCCGAATTGCATCCTAGATTTTCTAGGATAGAAATTAATTGATTAACTACCAAAAAGTCTTGGAAAAAAGAGCCTGGGTATATAAATTCGAGATAAAAATTATGATTTATTAGGTAATTATTAGATCAAATTTTTTGGAAAGAAATTGATTGTTATCAGATATTACAAAACAGTTATAGAAATTGTTTAATGTATTACTAATCAATAATTAATTATTATTACATAATTATTATGTCTTACATTATTATTAATCATTATTTGTGATAACATTTCGAATATTTGAAAACAGATTTTAATATATCCTACTAAAAAAGAAGTGTAAGGGCTTCTTGTCAAATTACGAGTATTTTATAAGTTTTATCAATTTACAATGAATTTTTTTTCTTACATTTTTCTTCATAAGTAGTAATTATTAAAAAAGATATGCTTTCGTGATTTTTCGTTTTTCTTCAGTGGTCGGAAGGTATACCGCAAGTCTATAAAAGTAATCATATTGCTTACGAGTCTGCAATAAATTACCACATTTTATGTCTTTGATAAATCGCTTATTTGTACTAAAACCTAGTTATGGTTATCCTGGTTATCTGGTAACCCCTGGTTACCAGGGTAGGTAACATACACCTATCAATGTTTCAAGGTAACCAGGGTAACCGCCTTGTAACGCATTTCCGTAACGCTTTTCGATTCTGTGTGCCAAAGCAAAGACATGAAATGTCAAAAAATTAAAATTAAAGAACACATTTTTTTTTTTGTATTTATTAATTGTTTTAATAAATTATTTTAATTATTAGGTTTCTAATATTATTATCATATTATTTTGAACATATTTTGCCAATGGTATTTATACAATAATTTTTTTTCTGTTTGATTAGAAGATGAAGAAGAGAGTGAAATGTATATACCTGCAGGTTAGTTAGTTATTAATTATGCTATATTGAATATTAATATACTTCAAAAGTTTCTTTGTAAAATTGTCCGGAATGACATAAAAAGTCTTTAAGGGGTTCAGTCATTTATATGCGCTTCCGATAGGATAACTTTGCTAATTAATAATCACCATTTTGCTCATTGTTTAAAACAATTCTAAAAATAAGTAAATAATATCTAACTAAAATAAATGTGATCCCGGTACATCCCACACGACACACTTAAATTGGCCTACTTATTTATTTATCAAATCATAGTAATAGGCTACTTATACACCGTAAATCGTGCTGAACATGGAGATCATATTATTATTATTTTATTTGATATATATAATATATAAATGCCATAATAAAACAATAGTTGTTGATGTACATGGATTAATGAGTACATGATCAAGTGACCAGCGAAAAGTGAACCAAGGTTAACCAACTATTTTTCTGTGTAAAATAAATCACGGTTCATAGATAATTAAAATATGTTCTCAAAATTTGATGAATTGTTATAATTTTTCAATATATTTGTGATAAACGAAAAACGACACATTTGGCCTTAAAAAAGAAAAGTATTTCGTAAATAGACAAGAGATAACAATTCATCTCTCACAGCTTGATAGTTGCACTTATATAGTAATATAATCTTTTAAATAAATTATGCCCATACAACATATTTTACCCATCAAATATTACGTTTGGAAGTAAGCATATTTTAACTTTTAAGCACTTCTGTAATCAGAGTATCAGTATTAGTATACAAAGATATTATAACAATTCAATTAGAAAAAAGTAATAAAGAATAATATTTATTATTTTTTGTTATTATAGATAGAGAAAAAAGAACTCCATTCGAATGGTGTATGTTTACTGTTGTACATGAAACTTTGCAATTACAAAAATAGAATATTTTTAATTTTCAATTACACACCTATTGATGTATTACATTTTAATATTTTTTCCATATAAATTTAAAAGACACAAGATTTTTTTTTTAATTATATATATATATACATAATAATATTTAGAATAGTTATACAAATGATTGTATTAATATTGAAAGTGCGTTATCATTAAATGATATAATTTTATAGATTTTATTTTATTTTAATAATTTTAATTTATTATTATTATTTAATATCATCAATGATTTAGTAATGTGGACTTTTAAATATCTTATGCCAAATTGCATAATTAATAACTTATTATTTAACCAGTACTGAAATTATTGCACTTAAAACATGTTTGGTATGTTATATTATATTCAATTATTCGACATTTTATGTGATATGGTATTAATTATATGATAAATTTATGGCATATACGAAAATTAGATATTTTTTGTGGTTTTGTTCGCTTATCAGTTGATTTGTTACGATTAGTATGTAGTGAATAGTTAACCTAACCTAAGTGTCTATAATATTATCTATAGACAGATATTCTATAAAATTTTCATTTACTTGTAACATTATTTTTTAATTTATCTTTTTATAATTCTATTATTCCATACTAAAAATGCATTTTGATAACAAGCGTCTAGTAAATTTGACCATGGAAATATTATTTCTCATAAAAACTTTGCCATCTCATTCCATTGGTGAATTTATAAAAATCTTTTCTTAAATGATTCGTTCAATATAATAACAATATTTTCCAAATTTCCTTTTCTTTCCATTCTAATTACGATTGTTGTTTTATTGAGTATAATGAATAATGACGAATTTCACGTATTTTAACATCATGGCAGTTCTTATTTTCTTTAATAATATAATATATTAGCATAATTATCTATTATATGGTATGTTGAGACTTTATACAATATTCACACGCAATCGGTCAGCATCCAGGCTTCCTGGTCATCGCGAATAAACGCTGAACTGACACGTTTGACATTGAGAGGTATAAAATTGGTCTACAAACCTTCCAAGCAGCTGTTCGGTTGAAGCTATATAATATGCATTATGTGGATCGCGGGTCTGACCGGTCTTGAACACTGGTTGTTGTATAAGACACATAATGATTGTTAAATCGTAATTTTGTTATTCACCTAACAATATCAAGTTTCAGGATGAGATAAAACGGCACAAAATTAGGTTACTAATGCAATATAAGTGGTTAAAAATCATAAGCAATCAAGGAAGTACCATCAGCAGAATCAAAAGAGATAAATCGTGAGGAACGATCATCACTCCGGCGACAGTAAATAATGCTGAACGTCTCCGCTTAACGTGTCTTTACTCAGTTTCAAGAATTCAACCCCTTATTAGTCGACTAAAATAAAAATTAGCCTAGCAGTTTTGGGGATCCATACCAAATTTCATCAAAATTGATTCAGTGATATAATCTGGAATACATAACCCACTGACTGAATTAAATGTTACGTGTATAATATTAGTAGGTATGCATTATAAAAATTGTATTTTATTATAATTTATGTATTTTAATTTATTATAATGTTTAATTATTTTTTTTTATGTTAAATTAACTTCATACAAAATAAATTAACTTTTTAATTGAGATTATTTAAATTATTTTATAGATGATTCAATAGTAACTGTGTAGTCCTTTCACAAAATGTACTACCTGTTATTTGATATATTATACAATCATAATAATTGATAAAATATTATTTATATACCTAGGTATTTAGGTTTTTTTTATCTTTGTCTTTCATATATCCATATAGGTAGGTAGTTAAATAGTTTATTTATATAGGGTGTTGACTAGTTGTCTCGACGGCTATTGTCGAGATTTTAAAAATTTACTAGTTGCCCTCACATGTTAATACATACATGATTACAATATATAGCTCGTAAAATAGGAAAGGTAAACATACAAATCATAAATACAATTATGTATAATTATAATTATATTATATTATAATACTATATCTACTATTTTGTAATAACCAGGATCAGAATTTGTATGCAACAGCATGTATTTTTTTGCTACTTTCAAATGCAATTTATATTATTGTGATGAAAATGGTACTATTTTTATTTTGCATTTTTTTGCATATTCAGTATGGTCGAATTTATTGCATTTAAGTCGATAGTAGTTAAACTGATCAAAGTATATAACTTGGTTTTTTGATTAAACATAAATTTTATTTTTATAAATAGAAAATCTTATGTTACAATATACTATGTAAGTTCGCCGATCATTTACATTTGAAGATTTAAAAATATGTGGTCGAAAGCATATAAAACATATATTTCTACTATTGATTGAGAATTAGGTATCAATTGCATTACTAAAATAATAATTAATGCACGCAATAAATAAATAAATATTATTTATGTCGTAGGTCATATGGAAAATTAGTTTTTTGAGGAAAAGACCAGGTTCTTTGCAATGGGTTAGCTTGTTTGCGAACTAATTATTATTTTTCAAATAGCCTGCTGTTTATCAGGCTCATTGCATACAAACTAACAACAGTAAGTTAGGCCTTTTAAGAATTACAATGATTTTATGGTTATAACCATTTTAATTATTTTATTTTAATAGGGTTATTTATAATAATATAGTACATTATATGTAACATGTAAACGGAATAATTATATTACGATGTTTTTTAACAAGTTACCAAGTACAAAAATAATATTAAGAGAAACAGCGAAGAGACATTAGCAATTTGGAGGGCAGGGTTAATAAAAATGTTGTTGCAAAACATCGTGCAATACAAATATATGTGCTTGTCGGAAAAACAATGTACCTAACTACTTTGTAGCTCAAAAATACCATTTGTAACAAAAGTAAATATTTTATATATTAATTAATATCGTTATGTAATATTTTTTGTAATATTTAAACTTAATTTAATATTTTACATATTTTTTTTTATTTATTTTTTTTGTTAGTAGTATAAAATAGAGCTAGTAATACAATAGTCAACAACTAATAACTATACATAATATAATAAATTACCATTATATAATTATTCAGTTTACATGTTACATATAATGTATTGAGTTATTATAAATAAAATAAGTAAAATGGTAACCATTTTTATTGGTTTTTGCAGATTATTAAAAATTAATGAAAAATGTAATTTATCACTGAATTTTTTAAAACTTAGAATTTCTCTATAACAAAAGTATTTAGTAATACTCATTGTAACATTGACACGGTTAAAGGTAGGTATTTTCTATCAACAAACCATGTTCATATATTATTCCAATATTTTTTATTTCATATATAAATTTTTCATTAAATTATAAAATCAAATTTAATATATAGGTATATACCTAATCTTAAAAATGAGTGGTCAAATGAGTAACTCTATGCTATGTAGTAGGTCACTTTAATTGATATATTAAATTTGAATCCAATGAGAGGTATTATTGTATACGAAAAACGATTCTGAACGGAGAAGATTTGTCAGCCTAGAATATAGTTTCCAGCAGTTGGTGAAAATGGTGATTTGTGTTTTAATAGCCTGAATACATCAAAATTTGAGTTCTTTTATAATTATTGTAAGCCAAACTCATAGAAAATCTTGTATTTTTAACTATTAGCTACTTATACAAACATTTTTATGAATTATATCTACAAAATAATTTGCAAATATTCATGATTTTGACGAATTTTTGTAAATATTTGAACTTGTGTTACAAATGTGAACAAATGTTAATAAAAAAAGTTGTGCATATGTATTTTTATAATTTTTGAATCACTATAAGACTTACTTATGAGGAACTTTGAATTAAATTTTCAAGCATTTTGACCTGGCCAAAAAATATCGATTTTATCGATATTTATATAAAAAAAAAAAAATAAACAAAAATGAATATTTCAAATGCCTATAAATAGTATTAAAATAAGCGAAATATTTTGAAAATTAAATCATGTAAAGATAGTCTTAATAACTGATGACATTTTAAAGTATCTATGATTTATACTTTTTGAATAATAACAAATATTTAAAATTAATTGAGGATAAATCGTTATCGTTACTCGACTTCGTAAAAATTTAAAATTCAAATGCACTTAAAATTTTTCCTATAATGATGCTGCTTTGAGTTTTCTTAACAGCTTCTTGAAGAAAAACTTATGGAAAACTTAGTATGAATTTTTTAACCTTAGATATAAACACAACAAATTTTATGATTTTCCAACTACAAAATTACTAGCAAATTTTCGTGATTTTGACATATTTCGTAAAGGTTTGAACATGAACGTTTATAAAAAAATTATGATTTACGATTTTTTTTTTTTTTTTTTTTTTTTAACTACAATAAGAACAATTTATAAGAAACGTTGCATTAAATTTTCAAGTATTTTGGGCAGTCAATATTTTTTTATCAACAATTCAAAAAAAAATATTTAGAAATATCGAAAATTGAAGTTGTCTATAAATAACTCAAAAAAGCCAAAATATTTTAAAAATTTAATTGCAATAAAACATTTAAAAAATTATGTATATTTGGATGTGACATATAAAAATTATTTTGAAATGTGAATGAAAAGACTCGATGGAATTATATAGTTCGAGTTAGGTTTCATAATCTTTGCACACTACACGTATGACTATTTTTATCCATTTCATTTGATGACAATTGATAATTCTATATCATAAGATATTGGATAATTTATTACCTTTTGATAAGGCATACGCAGTCACTTCAAGTAAAGTTTCGTATGCAGTGGCGTATTTAAGGTTTTTCCGCCTATAGACACTCCCCAATTCGCTGCCTCCTCCCCATCCTTTCTAAAAATTACTTATAAAACATATTTAAATA
Source organism: Aphis gossypii (assembly GCF_020184175.1). Classification (NCBI taxonomy): domain Eukaryota; kingdom Metazoa; phylum Arthropoda; class Insecta; order Hemiptera; family Aphididae; genus Aphis; species Aphis gossypii. Next base: position 65,564,977 of record NC_065531.1, on the reverse strand, counting down.
TACAATTTGTTATATTATAATTTTATAACCTAACCTAATAAAAGAAACATTTCTAATGAACATTAAATTAGTAACACGTAATATCTTTTTTTACAATTTCAAACTAATTATATTTAAAACTTTTAAAAATTTTTTTTTCAACCTAACCAGCTAACCTACTGGTTTGTACTGTGTTTCGTATGTGTATAATATAGTAGGTGCATGTAGATAGCTACTTAATTTTGAGTGAACGAAAAATTAGTTAAATTTGATTTCATCAAATGAAAAATACTTTTTGTAATTTTGTAAAAAAAAATCGTTAAAATTTGCCGCCCTCCAATGTCGCCGCTCTAGGCCCGGGCCTATAGGGCCTGTGCCTAAATACGCCACTGTTCGTATGCGCTGCAGTATTAGGAATTGTATCAATTTATATAAAAAGATGTATTATATTAAATAATTTTATTACAATTTAAAATGTAATAGTGGCCCAATCACCGGGTCTACCTGTAATAAATATAAAATTTTAGTGGCCCAATTACCGTATACCTTTGGAAAAAAAGGTGAATTGTGGCTCAATTCCCGAGCGCCCCCGCTCTGCTGTACATTAGGGGGTGGGGTGGACCTCGGACTAGGGTAGGTTAAATTTTAATGCAATAAAAGGTATCATTGTAAACGAGAAACGATTCTAAACGGAGATGATTTGTCAGTCTAGAATATTTAACGTTAGATATAAATACAAACAATTTTATGAATTTTGAACTACAAAATAATTTGCAAATATTCATGACTTAGACGAATTTTTGTTGTCTATAAATAGCTCAAAAAAAATCAAAATATTTTGAAAATTAAATCAAGTAAAGAAAATGCCATTCTAAATAACTGGTAAAATTTTCAAGTATCTACGACTTTTTAAATAATACTTTTTGAATAATAACAAATATTTAAAATCGTTGGAGAATAAGTCGTTATCGTTACGCGATTTTGTAAAAATTTAAAATTCAAACGCACTTAAATTTTTTCCTATAATGATGTTTCGAGTTTTCTTTATAGCTACTTGAAGAAAAACCTATGGAAAACTTAGTTATAAACACAAAACATTTTATGATTTTTCAACTTCAAAATGACTTGCAAATTTTCGCGTTTTCGACACATTTCGTAAAAATTTGAACTATAAACGCTTATAAAAAAAAAAATTGTGACTTACGATTTTTATTTTTTTTTAGCCACAATAAGATCTACCCATAAAGAACCTTGTATTAAATTTTCAAGTTTTTTTGGTCATCCAACATTTTTTTTACCGACCTTTAAAAAAAAATTTTCATAAAAATCGAAATTTCAGTACTCTATAAATAACTCAAAAAAGTCAAAATTTTTTGAAAATTTAACTGTATATAGATAACACTAACATAAATATTTGGTGAAAATTTCAAGTATTTACAGTGATTAGTTTTTGATTTACAAACATAAAAAAATCGATTCGGTCGAAAACTGGTTTTGCGTAAAAATTCCCGTTTTTCCGTAATTTTTTTTGTTTTTCTCGATTTTTTTGAAAACTGTTGGAAAATGTTTACTTTTTACCTGTATAATGCACCAAGGATATTCACTTTTCCATCGGAAACCACCCCCAAAGTTTAAAATTGAATCATTATTTCGACTAGTTATGCTGTACACAGACACAAAAAAAAAAAAACATACATCATTGTAAAATCAATAAATTCATCACTCCGTTTAGAACCTAAAAAACATACATCATTGTAAAATCAATACATTAATCACTCCGTTCAGAATCTAAAATAATTTAGAGGGATAACAAAGAACATTCTCTTGGCTTTCCACTGGCTGACACAAACTTATTATAATAATTTTTAAGTTTATTTATAAACAGATTTAAAACTACAGTAGACTTTTGAATTAAAATGTTATATACGTAATACTTGAGAATTTAGAACATATGGCACAACATAGCTTGCTATTCACTTATAAAAATATTAATACGTGTTTTTCATATTTGTGTACACAGTTGATTAGATAGAAAATATGTTATTAAAAAAATTAAAATGTTGAAAAAATATAAAACTTATGTTAGTCGTTCGTTAGAAATAATAGTTGTACCTACTTATAATTTTTAATATCTAAGTTAAAATATTTAAAATGGTTTTTTTAAAACATAATTTGTTGGTTAGGGTTGTGATAACATTTGTTATATTTTATTGGAAAGTCAATGGTAATTATTCATTATATAATTATGTTACAATAAATAATGTTCAAATAATAAATTAATGATTTAACCAAAGTTTTTATTTTATTTAATAATTGAATTATTATTTTCTTTTTATAATTGTTATTTATTATAGATACAATTTTTATTAATTATCAAATACCTTCTTATCGTTAGTAAATTTTACTGTTGTACGGAGAAAGAAAATCAGTAAACAACATTCACAGATATCATTAAACTAGTTATCACTTATCATGCATTGTATTATAATTGTACATTATAAGTGCAGTTCAGTGATGTTTTTTGAGGTCCGAGAACAATCTATTATAAGTTATTCAATTTTAAAGAATTAAGACTGTTTGATGTGTTCATCAATTTATACTTTTGTTATTGAATTATAATGCAATGATAAAGATTCTATTTTTAATAGAATGCCTATTGTTTAATGTTCTAGGTGATTGTATGGGTAAGATTGCAGATTCCAAGCTATACATGATTTTTATGCTTAATTATACATAAAATTATTTGATTTTTATTTATACAAATAACTAAACTTTATACTAAATTATTAAAATTGTTGTTGCTATCAAAAAATTTTATTAGAATTATTGAAAAAAGATGGATTTGATAGTAAGTTTTATTGTATTCGTTGATTGTTATTTATGTTTAACTTATAGTTAATGACTCATGAATTCGCTGTATTATTAGATGGGTAGTTTTCGTAATTATCCAATATTTTTTTTAATCGAACGATTGATATGATTGTACTACCTGCACCTAACTATATTATTTATGTAGCATTTTCTAATAATTTATATGAAGCATTGAAGCTTATAATTTATTGTTTTTACTTGGAAGTTCCTGTTTTTTATTCATATTGTTAAAAGTGTTACAATTTAAAATTTTTCAGAACGGACAGGATTTCAAAATCTTGCATCGAAAGTTGCTAATCTTGGTACGTCATTTGTATTATATATTTAACAATTGATACATTTGTACAATTTGTTTTTATAACAGAGTAATAAGTTAAAAATTATATTTTGATAATTTTTTGGAATACATGTGTGAATTCGTCTCTTTTTTTCCATTAATGCACATTGTATTTGCAATTTTTTTAATGTACCTAACTCAACCTAAGTAAAAATTGTTAAATAAGAGAACATTATAGGTTAAGATAAGTTAAAATATGATTTGTTACAAAATAATACCTATATTTTTAATTTTTAAACAAATAAGCAAATTACTAATCTATAATTTCAATTGTTTAGAAGTAGAAGACGAATATACCGATCTTAATGTGCCCATTGAATGTAAGTTATTATTTATTCAAATAGTTACAATACTATACTATTATACTATTATGATGATAATATGAAATAGTTCCTGATCTTTAAGATTTATATTATGGTGCGATTTTTCAAGTCAAACCTTACCTATTTATCAACTCTTATATTTATGAATTTGTTAAGAAGTAGGTGTTGTTAATTATAAATATTAATAAATTGTTAACACCAAAAATTGTTTTAAGTAAAGCTTGATTTACCAAAGGGATTAAGTTATAAGCAGATGATTTTTTTACCTTTCGTTGCAGTTATTTTATAGTTTTTCTTGATTTTCTCAGCAATTACGAACAAGTATCATGAGATGTAATTTAATATGATACCAACTATAAAGATATGTAATTGTTTGATTATAGCACCGTAATTTAATCAACTTATCTATACATTTTAATTTAGTAAACAAGGACAAACATTTTTTTTTACTACTTAATAGTTTTTTAGATTCTAGGTTAGTTAGAAAAGTTTTGAGCTCAGATCAAATTTATTTTTATTGAAACTATAATTTATAATAATTAGTCTTAAAATAATCTTTAATCCTATTCTTAAGCTAGGATTATATTTTAATTTTTTATATTGATTTTAGTTCTTAGAAATTTTAACGATATTAAAATAATACTTATTGAAGTTAGATAGTTTTAACATATTATATCTATCTTCTAACTGTATAAATGTGAAATGAAAATCTTTGTACAGGGTAAACTCTGGAACTACTTATCAGATTTTTTTTTTTTTAATGGAAGATTATTATATCGTGGATACGATTCTTATCGCAATAGCTATCTCTTATCTCCACTCACGGTAGGTTCTAAAACAGGGTTTTTGAGATTTACGATGAACATTTTTGTTTATAAATGGTTGCTATTGGTTTTTAAGAATAATTAGTTGTAATAATTAAGTGGTGAATGTGTCAACACATAAGTCGGGTTGTTATACTAACTAGGTATATAAAAAACTACGAGGTGTCACAATATTGTATCTAATCCACCCAAGAACAAGAAAAAATTGTTATCACTTTGAAACTTAACGGTTAGAAATCATAATCTTACGTACTCATTTGGTGGGGTTCGATAATATATTGCTCGCATAATCTTAAAAGTCTCGCGGGTAACGCCAAGCAAAATGGCTATAAAAGAACCTGACTAACTCACTGACAGATAAACGTAGCCTGAACAATGATAGATTGAGGCCTGCAATTACCACAGTACATTTGTACCAAAAATGTAGTGTGCTATAAGAAAGCATTTTACAAAATTTACATTTTAAAGTGGCGTTTGCACAAGTTTTTTGGGATTTAAAATGGCCAATGAAAATGTTTAAGTTTTAATCATCGCTAAACTGAATATTAAATTACCTACTAATATAATTAAGCAATGTTCAGTTCATATCAATGGATTGGCATTTTTAGCTGGCAACGATGTGCACGGGGTCAGCTATAATTTTATATAATTTTAAAACAGAGTTAATCAAATGACATTATTAAATTTGTCACGGGCAACGCCGTGAGAGATCAACTAGTATATATGTATAATGTATGTATATAATAATAACAAAATAATATATTATATGCATATACATGAATTATACAATAATTACATAATTAAAGGTATTTTTGTTTGTATGTCACAAACCATATGTAATTATATTTATTTTAGACAAACTACAAGTGGAAAAAGCTATTGGTAAGTAATCAAAATAAGTATTTGTGTGTTAGCTGGGCACCTGATTAAGTATGGTATATATTTAATCCAATATAAATATATATTTTTTTAGTATGTGAGTTTGGCAATATTTTTCAAGGAAAAATTCAAAGTTTTAAATGAATTACATACATTTCATATAGACGTATTTAAGTTAAAGACATTAATTTGTTTAAAAGAGGCCATTTACTACTAAGACAAATTATTTTTTTATTAATTAGGATATAGTTTACTGTAATACTAAAACTACTAAAAACTCAAGATACTTTGTAAAATATAAAATATAGCGATACAATAAAATGATATAAAAATACATAATTTTTAATTCATAAGTCTGTACGAATGTACATGCAATAGTAATAATAAATACATACAAATAATCAGACTCAGATTAGATACAAATTAAATACTATAAATATTATATAATATGCATTTTATTTAATCACCAAATGATAACTCTAAACTCTAATGCGTATTATTTAGAGGATGCTTCACCCGCACGCATTGTCATCGTCTTACAAACTAAAAATCGTTTCACGTTGGCTAAGACCATTCGGGCTTTAGTCCAAGTTAGTTTTAACTAAATTTTTACTCTAGAAAGAGGAGATTTTGCACTGTGCAACATCGTTTCAAGTTTGTCCATATCAGAATTACAAAAAAAAAGTTTTAAAATCAATTATTTTTGTGTTTTTCAAACTTGAATAATTTGCGTTGTTAGAATTAAGTAGAAGCACTATGTATTACATTATAGCAATGTTAAATTCTCAAAAGTTGAACTCGGATAGGTATTAGAATTCTTAAGAAGACATTTTCGAATACCCCACGAGTATAGATTTTAGTTTCTTTGACATTTTACCAGAAATATTTATTAAAATTACTAAGCTTATAATTTCATAGTTTAAGTTATAATATGAATAATGTAAATTTATTATGATTTCTTAGATATAATATTGTAAATGATTATAAAATGTTGGTAATTTTAGAAAACTACGATATGTTACCAGAACAATTAAGTGGTAAGTTATTATTTCAACAAAATTTTTTAAATTTCTTATACTTTAATATAGTTTAATACATGACTTTAATAATTGTAATTTTAGTTTACCCAAGTATTATTTACATATTATTTTATAAAAATATAATGGTTATTTTCTAAATATTTTTTTTAATAATTTATATTATAATGGTTTAATAAAATTGAAAAATCCTCAAGTTTATTACATAATTATACGAGGTACATATTATAGAAAGTAAGTTTTATTGGGAAATAAAAACATGTAAAAGTCTAAAATTAAAAATCAATTTTATTTGAATATATAGAGAATATAATAGGCTATTTTTCAACATAGTTACCTACTATTATTATTTAGGCACTTATCATATTGGGGTACTAGTTTTTGTATCCTTCTTCATAGAAATATGCCGCCTGCGATTATAACCATGTGTTAACAGCTTCTTTCACCTAATCATCATCATTGACGTTTTGGACACATATAAGTGATTTCACGTGTAAAAAAAAGATGAAAATCACTAGGTGCAATGTCTTGGCTGTATAGAAGGAATAATCAAACTGTTCCCATGCAAAATCCACAAGAAGTTGTAGTAGAAAATGGAACTTGCTTATTGAATATACCTCTTACGTTGTATTATTATGTTGAGTTTCACTTGGGTGTGCAATCAAAGTACACTGGATATAGTAAGGAATATTGAACATTTAATTATATATTACGTTAACCACGATACACGATGTTGACCGAAAGGTTTATTCAATTTGTATATTACTCCTTAGTCCTTATACTAGTTAGGCTAACCTAACTTTCTGCTACAGAATACAGAAGTAATTTGAAATACTTTATTAAACCTGAAAAGTTCGATTTATATGCCTTTTTTTAATTTTTAAGTGAATACAATACTTGCTATGTTTTGACGTACATATGATGGTAAAATGTTTTCATTATAAAATACATGACTAACTAAGAGTTAAATATTACGGCTGCAAACAATAAATTATTGAATGCAATACCTACACTATAATTCTAAATATACCTATTTTCTACTCAACATAACTCACGAAAATGCTTGTCTATTAAGAGATATTAACTATAATCTTAACTCAAAAGCACAACAAATTAAAATTAAAATATTTTAGTTTAACAAATAAAATTTAATATTAAAAAACTCAATTGTTCAGTTTGAAATGTTTTTATTCTATTGTGATGAAGTTATGATAAAATGTAATTAATAACATGTTGTGTATAATTTATATATTTACATTTTAGCTTATGGGCTGACTTATATGTACCATCTTTTAGATTTAGTTAAAAGACCCGGTATGTATCTATAACATATTATTATTTCCTGTACCTATATGTTTGATTATTAAAAAAAAATTAAAAAATAATTTTTATCGTTACCGATCTATTTTTAAAATCTATATAGAGTATAATTTAACACTCGATTGAAAATGAATAGATTTTAGAAATATTTTTTAAAAATCAACTTTTTATCATTGTAATTTTTAAATTTCTACGTTTTTGAATGGCCACCCATATTTTATGTCATATTTCAAAGTAGAATATTCCGAGAATTTCATATTAATTTGTATTTTGAACAAGTGGTTATTTTTATTACTTAGTTATAAGTAGGGAATGGAAATAATGTTTTAAAAAATCAGAAAAATGTTCTAAAAAAATATGATATAATGCCTAAAAAAATGCACTAAAAAACTTTAAAAATGTTATTAAATTCGATAAGAAGAAAATTTTGAAAATTTTGTGTTCTTATTCTCTTTGTTTCTTCAAAAAGAAGTATCTCAATATTTTGTTGATTAATTTTAAATATTTTAAACCTATTAACTTAAAATTTAAATTTTGTATACTTTTAAGAAATTATTTTGCTCACTAATAAAGATATATATATATTATGCGTTATTCTAAAAAGTAAAAATTATAAAAATTTTAAAAATAAAATGGTATTTATTATATTGTTTTGTAATGACTTCAAATTATCTAAAAAATATTTTCTTACAACATAAAAAATTCCAATAATATGAGTGTTTATATTTAAAAAATATTGTTTTATACCCATTTATCCTCTAATTGATAAATTGAAGAACAATTTAATAAAAACGTCCATGCTATATATAAATATTTTATAATATTATTATATTAATACATTATTGTAATTTAAATGTAAGCTTATACTTTTTAATTTTTTTTCTATATTTTTCATTTTTCATTTATATTTTTTAGTTTTACATTAACAGAATGGTTATGTACTTATTATACTTAGTTATACATTTATAAATTATTTATTTATTCAATACATAGGTACTTTATGGTATACAATTTGTGAATTAATATTGTTAGCATAAAGTTATTCTATAGATTGTTAATTAAAAATGTCATTTATAATTTAACAATTTTATTATAATAATATTAAAATATATTACAATTAAATATTTATAAAATTGTAATTTATATTTTCAGAACAAATGCAACCACCTGAAACATGGTGTAAGATTTCCGGTAAACCATTATAGTATTATAGTATTTTGTGTTTCATAAAAATTAAATAAATTGTTTTTTAACAATACATAAATAAGGTTGTTTAATTTTTTCAACAAACAGAAAAGCAATAAATTTAATTTGGTAATGGATATTTAAAATGTTGTGTAAAAAAGTAATTTATTAATTATATAACTATTTTATAAAGTTTCTTAGTGTAGGTTTAAAAAGTCTTTGTCTAACTACCCCTATTCTATGATTTAAATAAAAACGAAATTTTAAATTAGGTAAAAAAAAAAAAAAATTTTTGTCAAAGCCTTTTAAAAATTTAAAAAACAAATGTAATGTAAAAGTAGAAATATAATGATTTACTTTACAATTTTTTTTCTAAAGAATTTAAGTTGATGATAATACCTATCTTGAATTGAAATAAATTAATATCAATGAAAGAAGTAGGTAGTTAATTATTACTTTTTTTGGTGAACAAAAATTCTCGTGATATATTTATAATTGTAGTGAAATTTATAATTTAAGATTTTATGAGGTTAATATCATGAGTATTTTTAAAATTTTTTATTTTTATAATGCAAATAATCTATCAATTGCCTATTCCAATAATTGGTTTATTTACAAAATGTGAAGGGAACAACTGGACAAAACTCTTTATAACATTATAATTATTATGAAATATTTAAACTATATAAATTAAGATGAGTTAAATTTTGTATTTAATATTTTATTGCCATTCTAGAATGTTTAGAAGAGTATTTAGAATCAGGTATTGCTTAGATGAATATTATATACTTATAATTTAAATTATATTTAAAAAAATTAGTAAATCGATTTAATTGAATAAGGCATCACGATTTTATATTGATTGATAAATTAAAATTTGTGTATGAGTTTTTATTACACTTGTAATTATTCCTTAATAAAATATAAATACAGTTATAGTTTAAAAAAAAATGTTACAAGCTAATATATTAACTCTCTGATATATCTTTGTACCTACCTATATAATTTTAATTTAGAATTTCTTTGGTTTTCAATTAAAATGAATTATAATCGTAAATTCTTAGTGGAGCGAATTGATTTAACTAAATTTTATAAAAAATAAATTTAAGTGCTTTTATTTCTTAATATTTTTTTTTTGTGTATAGTTACTTAACAAGATAAATAGCTAAAAGAATGATTTGATATTCAAATTTGAGGGTGGTTTTGGATACCAAATTAGATCTATTAAATCAGTAAAGTGATAATAATTTCCAATATTTTTCAAAAATAATAGGTGAAAACAAATAACATATTAAAGAAAAGTTTTTTAATAATGGAAACTTTTACGGAAAAACTAGTTTTTGATAAAGTTGATTTATTTTAGTATTTTATATACATAATAATATAATTTTCAAAATATTTTGAATTTTTTTGAGTTATTTATAGATATTGCTTGACATTGCATCAACTAACCTCAAAAAATATTGCGTTAATATAAATAATGTACAAAAGACATACACTTGTAATAAAATGTGTAACAAGTTTTGGTATTATTAAAATAATAATTAACAATTATTGTTTGTGATTTTATTTAAATAATTAATGATTACTGGAACAGATATTTTCATTTTTTTTAGTCTAAAATTACCAATTAAAATTATCAATGTATGAAAATGCTTGAAAATTTAATAGGAGATTTTTCATAATTTGTTCTTTTCCAGTTCAAAAATATCAAAAATTTATAGAGACAATATTTCTTTATAAGCGTTTGATTAAAATAATTGTAAAATTTCGAATACGTATAAATTATTATTAGTAAGAGATTTATAACAAAATTTGTTTTCATATCTAAAATTTAAAAATGTAATACAGAATTTTACATAAACTTTTCTATTTATTAGTTTTTTTTATTAATTTTTACAACTAAGGTTTTAAAATGTAATGGAATGTTTTTCTAACCAAGTAGTTCATACTGGAACTAGAATACTTAAAAAATATACATATCAACATAATATTTTGTATAGATTTGTGATTAAATTCAGAGAAAATTACATATTTAAAGTTTAAACAACGTATAACGATGTTCTTTATTTTATTATAGTTAAAAATATCATTTATGGGCTTAAAATTTATGTATATTATGAATTTCTCTTTACGCAATATTTAAAAAATATTTAGATTAGTTTTAAGATATTTCCTATGTATATCATAAACCTATTCACATTGTTCTACGGTAAGTTGGTATATATACACACAAAAGTCAATAAAATATTAATGATATAATAAACGCAATTTTTTCGGCAAAAATTAAATTAACCTATCATACTATCAATAGTCAAATAAAATACTTTTATCGCTTTATCAAAATATATAGTGGCTTACGCCTAGTGGTACAGACTGCCAGACATTCTCCACTCAGCATTATTTTTCGTATGCAATAATATATCATTAAATTCAAATTTTAAACATAAATTAAAGCTATACCTACTTGACACCTAAAGCACATCAGAGCGGTATCAAAATGCTCACAATTTTTATTTATTTGATACTAATTTATAATTAACTGTGAATACTCGTATTTATGTTTCAGATACTCCATTTGACAAATATATCAATTATGCATCAATAAAAATAAGTGAGAACTAAGTGTAATTTACTTAATTTTTGGACCGAGTATTCTATTATATTTATTTTAATTCCGAATTATCAGTAATAAATCTGCGCTTTTTTATCCTTATAATTTACAACGGATTGAGACTGAAGGGATATACTCGTATGTAGATGTAGAATGTAGATGCTTACGAATTATTTTTACAAATATGAATGTTTTGTATATAATAACACAGCATATACACTGTATAATATTATGCTAATATATGTGGATGAAGTTGTGGTTTGTCTAAGTCACTAAAAATCATTACTTTGTTAATATAATATAAGCTGAACCTGTGCATTTCGTAGCCCGTTAAAAATCCTACCTCTTATATAATATCTCAAACTGTGTGTTTAATTCGTTGGATTTCCGTCTGTCTGTTATTTTGTCCATAGTGCATTCCTAAACGGCTGGACCGATTGCGACGAAATTTGGTGCAGACATATATTAGACCTATGGGCAGAACATAGGTTAAGTTAAGAAGTGATAGGCCCACATCAGGAGGTGCTCAAACATACATTTTGAGATTTACGAAGTAAATTTTTGTTTATAGATGGTTGCTATGAAATGGTTGTTTCCACGGTAATAAACAAAGGACAGACAGATATAAATCTATTTATATATTATACATAGATTATTATTCTAATAATAATATGTATTATATATTATTACATTACTAAAATCCGTTGTAAAGAATAATTATGCAAATAACAATGTTCCTATAATAGATGTTTGGTCATTACTATTTCAATTATAAAAAAAAAAAATCATATATCAGGTATTAAATAACTTTTCAGAACATATAAATAGAAATCTTGTAGCCCATAAATTGCTTTTGTACTTTATAGTCTATACCGACTGTACCCATGAGTTTTATAAATAGATTGATAAATTATATCAAATACTATCAGCTCATTAATATCAATGGTCTCTTTACCACAGTTCTAATTACATTTTTGCTTACCTGATTATAATTTCCGCTGGTCTAGCTTGTTCTTGGGCTTTTAATGGTTTCTATTATTTTATCTGACTCATTATACATACATTTTTGTACAATGCACATGTGTACGGCCACAGAATGCCTTAAATTAATAATTAAAAGAATCTGATGAAATAATTTGTTTTATTTTTATTTTTTAGATAAAGTTTCTCCGGGTATTCGTTTTTGTTATATTAAAAGTAATTAATCAAAAAATTATGTTATTATTTTTATATTTTGTAGTATGTTGGGTATATTATTATCAATGTAGAAAATAATGTACATGAAATATTTAATTTATGTGATTTATAACATTAAAAGTATGTGTTATGTATTAACGAAGTTAATAATAAGTATAAATTGATATGATTTGTATTATAATAAGCTATCAGCAGTTAATGCAAATATTATCTACCTAATGCAACCTTAAAAATTATGTGGTTAGTATAATTCCTACAATTATACTAACAATATAATTATAATTACCTACTATGATTAACTATACATATATTATAATTATAATATAGAGTATCACTGATTAAAAGCCTCCTACTGTATATTCACTGCATAACTAACTCAGTTTGCCAACAAGTTAACCAGTTTTAAAATATTTTTAAAATATTTCGTTTTCGCCAACAGTCTAGATTGCCGACATCTTAGTTCACTCAAAATGAATTATAGCGGTTTTATTAATATAATTTCAATTTTCCCGATTCTCTAAAAGGTAACAATAGTTTTATTGAACACTGGCGCTGTGTTCAGTCATAAGGACGGCGTCTTAGCGTCTATATACATAATATAGTCTACTATATAACCTACCGTGATAACGCAATGAACCAATATTCCCTATTTACCTACTATTGTCATTTGCCTAGGTTATTATGTACATAATTGTTTGATTTTGCTTTTTATTATTTTACTGAAATTATATTGTTTTTTTTATTATATTATGTATGTTAATCATACAATAAAAGTTAGAAAATATTTTGGAGATTTGATAGCCAGTGTTTAAATTATTATTGTTTAAACGCCTCGTTAAAGAAAGAAAAAATTACCCTAATTATATTTTAAAATGCTCAAGTTAAAATGTATAAGTTTGTTTTTGTTTTTGTTTCATTATAATTCAAGCCTGCCACGGTAAGAGTACAGATTATTTAGTAATGAAATGTACCACATATTTTAATAGTATAGTTATAAATTAATAATTGCATATTATCCAGAATATATTATTTGCACGACATTTATTTAACTTTTTATTTTAGATACGTTAGTAAAACCGAGAGATATTATAAGTGAGTTATTGAGCTATAATTATATTAAAATATGGGTGCTTATATTTTAATATAAACATAATTATTGACTGATAATAAAAATTTAAAATACAGAATATAGATAATTCTGTGAAAGTATATCTAATTAAAAATATATTTATTGTGACTACCTAGTAAACAATCAAGATGACCAGAAAACAAAAAGAGAAATTAAATTGTTCAAGGGTATGAGTTATATTTTAAAATAAATTACAAAAAATATAATTTGTTGAGATGTGATAATTAATCTATAAAATTAATAAGGTTAGAGGATTTTACTACCATATGGCCTCAATTATTGTCTTTATTTAACAAACGAACAATATAATACATTTCTGATTTGATGAATCAATTTTAGCATGTAATTTTTAAATCAGATAAAAAGTAGATATACTTAAAACTTGCTTAAAATTATATTTGCATATATTTATCGTAAAAAAAAAAAAAATTACAAGCAGATAACCATAACGTACCTATTTTATATTAAATGGAATGCTTGACCAATTTACTTCAATATTAAAATAAATAACACAATATTCGATCGTCTATGTTGTATGTTTATAAGATGGATACAATATATGCGAGTGTGGAGAAATTTTAAAACAATGTAGATATTTATAACAATATAATTTTTAATAATGAATAAGCTAGTATATTTCGAAATAATAAAAATTTGAATGATATGCAACAATATAAGATTATTTAATTTAAATTGTATATATATTTATTTAAAGAAATAAGCGCACGACGTTAAATTTCTATTGATAATATATGTTCAATATTTTATGAATATATTAGCTATATTAATCAACTTTTCTTGAGTTGAAATAAATCTATTTCTGTCATTTTTCGTTTTATACCTATTAGTGGAAATATATAATATAAATAATTAATTACTTTGAATAAATTTATGATTTTTAAATCTATATACAAAAAAAAAAAGTAAGATAGATTCAATAAATTCTTGAAAGCTTACGTAAATTCAATATTTTTAAAATTGTTATTCTTCTTCATCTTCAGCTTAATGATCCATTCAGGACCAGCGCTGCCATCAAGATAACTCTCTATCTATTTTTCTGATTTGTTGTTTTTAAAGTTGCGTTCGAGTCCATTATTACTATCATTATTATATCTTTGGAAACTATGTCAATCCATCGAGTTTTTTTTCGTCCAAGGGGTCTCGTTTTATTTATTTTATTGATTGGCACATTTTTTATTAACTGTCCATCTAATCTCCGTGCATGTCCAAACCATTCTAATCGTTTTCTCCTACTAAAAAAAGAGTATGTTTGGGTTTTTATAAAGAATCTTTACATTTTTGTTCCTTATGTCCGTGTTTCTGAGTTAAATTTTGGTCCATGTATGGTTCGTAACACTTTCTTTTCGAACGGGATATGTCTTCTGCTATCGCCTTTAGTCAATGACCAGGTTTCATAGGCGTAGGTTATTGTAGGTCGAAGGTAACTATGGTACAGACGTTGCCAGATAAATTGAAACGGCAGAGGCGTGGCAATAACGAAAAACCAAGGGTTTCCCGTACTTCAATGTTACTACCGAAAATATATTAATATATATATATATATATATATTTATTATACGTAGATAGAATATTATAATTTATACATAGATTTTACACATCGTGGCCAGTTTGGGATTCTGAAAAGCGCCCTCGCACCGTCGCCGCCGCCTCAATTTATCTGGAAACGACTGTATAGTAGTATAATTTTCGATTCTCTGGATAACAACTAAGATCTAAGAAATTTGTTAATACTGAAATAACAACTATTTCCATTAGGGATTTGTTCGTTTATTTCTATATGCATACCAATTTTGTTATTGATGTTCACGCCCAAGTACTTAAAATTATCTACTTTTTCAAATTTATAATTATCATTTTATATAGAATCTATACTTGGCGGTCTTCTCGAAACAGCCGTGTACTTAGTTTTCCCTTCGTTTACATGTAAATTGTATTCACATTCCTTTACTTGAACTTATGAGCTTAGATGTTGAGTTGATATCTTTGGTTTCACCCATTACCACAATGTTATCTGCATAAGCTAACATAACTTATTCATTGCTTATCTCCATCCTTCTGTCATCGTTTGTGTCTCTTATTATTTTTTTGAGGGCTAAGTTTAATAATGTAGGTGACAAGGCATCTCCTTGTTTTAGGCCAGATTTAACTTCAAAAGAATCTGAGATGCCTTGAAAATAACGCACTCTGCATAATGTTTTTCCATAGCATGCTTTTATTAAGTTCATATATTTTTTGGGTATTCCTAAAATTGACAATATTTTCCAAAGATCTTCTCTGTCTACATTATCATACGCCTGCTTGTAATCCACAAAGACTAGATTCAGGTCCTTTCCGAATTCGTAATATTTTGACATTATCTGTCTTAGTGCGAACACATGGTCTACTGTAGATTTTCCTCTTTTAAATCCGCATTGATAATTCCCAACTATTTCTTCGACAAACGGGTTTATTCTTTCTAATATTAGTGTTGTTAAATTTTTATAACATGTGTCCAGTAATGATATTCCTCTATAGTTCTCTGTTTTAATGAAATTTTCCTTTTAAAATATTGGGCATACAATTGCAGTTTTCCATTCTTCCGAGATAGTCTTAATTTTTCATATTGCCTTATAACTTCCTTAGTTTTGCTCAACAATTTGTCCCACCTTTTTTTAGTAATTCCACCACTATGCTGTTCTCTCTTGAGGCTTTGTTGAATTTTGTTTCTTAATTAAATTCTCAGTTTCTTCATATTTGGATATCTCTATGTCTATTTCTGCTGTCTGGCAGTCCAAATTGGATTTAAATACTGACCTACAGTGGGTCGATTCAGGTCTTCGAAATTCTCCTTGAAATGGTTTATGACTTGTTTTTCTTCTGTGATTATAGTTACTGTATTGTCTTCTATGATCATTGTTTGTGGTTTAAAATAAACAAGAACCCAATTAGTTCTTATATACGAGTACGTCCCCTCCATCAGAAGATTTAAAAGTGAATTTGTATATATTTTTTCTAGGAAAGTATGTATTGTTTATTATATAATTTTTCGGGTGTGCTAAATTTAACAGTATGGTCCCATTTCTGTTACTCAATTCATGTTAACTGTTAGGTACTATAACCAGCCTATAAATGTGTTCCCTTCCAACCTTCACGTTCATATCACATACTACCATCTTTCTTCAGTGCTGCTGTAAAGTGTCATATACACTTTCTAGTTCTTCATTGTATTTGTCATATTGTTACATTGTTTTTTTATTATTGTTATTAGTTTCAATAATAATAATATAATACAATACGCAAATTAAAATATTGTGTACCGAGTACCTAATTAAATCTCATAGTGTAATTATTTTTAATCTATGGTATAAATTCTTCAAATGCACTTCATAAATCATAGCGTAAGTATGCTTTGGAAATTGAATGGATATATCTTGAAGGAGACCTCATCCGTATTGTATATTATTCTGATTTTTGAAGGTTACTAAGAACCTATGATGGTTAGGTTTGGTTAAATTAGGATAGGTATGTTTGAATTGTAGGCCGAAGCCCAACTGAGGGTGGTTAGAGGCCCTCACATTGATATATACGTATTTTATTGTGGATGTGTTTTCATGTATACTTATATATTTGTAATTGTATTGTAAATTTTTTTTAAACAATAAATGAAGCGGTCGGGGGAGAAGTAATTTTATACACAGTACCTTCCCTAACTGCGATTCGAAGATAAAAAAAAAAAGGTTAGGTATGTTTATAATTTCATAGCGTCGTCGGTTCAAACATGAAAAAAGGTATGTTTATAATACATGGTGCATAGTGAATAGTACAACATACTGAACATTTATTGCAAATCATCACTCATTCACAATTTATGCTGTAATTTATTGTTCATTTATATCAAAGATAAAATTACATACCATTGTTGAAGTATTGTTTTTGATGCATATTTCATATGAGTAGAACCATTGAGTTTCTAAAGTTAAATAGGTACACCTTCTATGTTAACAACTAATTATCATAATATTATGAAAATGTATGTAATTTATACAATTTGTGGTATTATAATATAGGATTTATTTAATACAGTGAAAATAATTATTTAATTAACTAGTGAAATGTATTAAAACGTAATTATTGACTGTTAATAAAAATATAGAAAATAGATAATTATGCGAAAGTATATCTAATATAAAAATATTTTTATTGTCACTAGCAAACAAAAAGAACGACCAGAAAACAAAAGAAGAAATTAAATCGTTCATGGGTATGGGTTATATTTTAAAATAAATAAATAAAAAATATAATTTTATAAGACGTGATAACCGTATGGCCGTATTTATTTTATTGTCTGTATCTAACAAACGTACAATATAGCAAATTTCAGCTTTGATGAATCAATTTTAGCATGTCATTTTTAAATTGGATAAAAAGTATATGTAATAGTTATAACTTGCTTGAAATTAATACATGGATTTATCGTAAAAAAGAAAAATACAAATAGATAATTATAACGTATTTTTATTTTAAGTTAAATATTGAAACAATTCACTTAGTGTTAAAATAAAGAACACAACATTTGAACGTCCATATTGTACGTTTGTAAGATGAATATAACAAATGCGAATATTTATAGATATATAATTTTTAATCGTGAATAAGCTTGTATATTTCAAAATAGTAAAACATTGAAAGATATGCAAGATTATATATTTAAGTTTTGTATGTATCATAAAAATTGGTATTAGGTGTTTACAATTTACAAATATTTATATAAATATATAATATATATTATATATGTCAAGAATTAAGAAAGTATTTCATAATATTAAAAATTATAAAAGAAATCATTGTAATTGTATTTATAAGTATTTGATTTTAAGATTTATTTTATTTACATATTTGTAAAAAATTATATATGTTGTATTCCTACTCGTTACTATAGTGATTTAAATTTTTAACCAACGGTAACCATTTAAATAAACAAATTAACAAAATAATATTCAATTTTCTTGAGCCCAAACTAAATTCATGCTTGAGTGACTTTATACCAATTTATAAATGTTGAAACAAAAAAGTATAGACGCCATTTGAATATCAAGGAACTCTTGATTAAATTTTATTGAAAACGATAAAATTGTTCAGAAGATTAACGATAATAACAGCTACACATATGATTTAGAAGATTTATATACAAAATATCTTAGGATGTTAATTTTAACAGTAAACTTTGAAAAAAATTTAAATGTATTAATATTATTGAAAATACTTTTTTTTGCATAATTTGATCTTATTAAAATATAACGTTAATATTTTTAATTTTTAATTTTAGTTTTTTAAATAACATCATATATTTTTTAGTTTTATTGGTTATAATTTATTAATTATTCATTCAAAATGCTCAGAAACATATTTTGCTTATGATTAAAACATTAATGATGGACCTGTTGTAATATGTTGTAAAAATTATGTTGATAAAAAAAAATAGATACTTATATTAAAATATACTTTTTTACTATTTTTTTTTTTTTTTTTGATGGTAATGGGAATTTACTATTAAAAATCATTCGGTATGAACATTTTAGTAAAAATCGATCATTATATTTAATAATATAACAATTTAAAAATTAATGAAAGGTTGTGGAGTTAAAGAAAATCATAGGTTATACTTTAATTACGTAATAATTTAAAGATTGAAATAATTTTATTTATTGATTTCAAATTTTAGGCGATACAGGTAAGTAATTTTAGTAGATATCCGACTTTTTTCAACTTTGTCAATTTGATTCATATACTTGAAAAATGTATTCTTTAATTTACATGTTATTATATGTAAATATTTTTAATTCTTCATATTATAATATATAATATACTATGTTGTATAGCAGAAAATTAATCTCGTCAGGTGTTTGTAAATTATCCAAAAATCTGCAAAATTTACACTATAATATAGTTTCTGTATGGTGACCTAATTCAACATAATCGAGTGTGTTCTAATACGATCGCTGTACATTATTACCTTCAACATAAATACTGAATTAAGAATCATTCAGTTTATTCTTCGTATATATATTTGTATTTTTATATCATTTTAATCTAACGGTGTATATTGATGTACATTAATGTATGATAATGTAACTACCTACTTATATGGTTCAATAAACTTAAAAACATTTTTTCTTGATTATCTCTGAGAATATATTGTTGTTATAATAATATCATAAAATTATACGATATCTATATTATATATTTAAGGTAGTTACTTTTCTTATTTCTATGAAATACAATCGCTTGAAATACTACATAAAATAGAATATTTATTATGACATTCATACTCTGTAATTATTAATCTAATACAAATATTAATACATTATTAGACGTTCTATCATAATACCAGCCAATATCATATTCTACTATTAGTTATAGTTATACTTATAGGCTATAGCATACTTATTTAAAATAATTATATATCATACAAACAAAATGGTAAAAAATATTTCATGGTACAAAATATATTTTAGGATTTAAAGACCTATTCATAAAAACTTATAGAACTCATAAAAGACGGTGTAAGTATGTTTTTTTTAAAAAAGAAATAATAACTTTAATATCACTTTAAAGTCATTATAATAATAATAATTTGTGAAAAATATGAAACAATACCTATACAGCATAAAATAACGTATATAATTCTAATTGTTTATTAAAGTATCGAATAATCAAAAGAGTATTTATTTAGGGACATTTTTTAATGAAAATTTGATAAATATATTTCTAACGTAAAATTTAAAATCTAATATTTAAATTGTAGTATAAGATTAGATAAATAATAATTTCTACGACTAAATATAAATTGTTTGACGGAATTAAAAAGTTTTAATTTTTTTTTAATGATCAGATATAGTAAAATTTTTAAAATAATATTAACACTACTTAAAATTAGTTTGTTTTATTTTATTTTATATATATATTCATTATATATATATATTTGGAGAGGGACGGGGATTGGAGATTTGGAAAAAGCATCAGGAGATTGTAAAGAAAGAATAGAAAATATATATTCAAGCGAATCACTAATAACTTTGAACCTTGATAAATTAGAGAAAATGTTCGAATAAAGATAAATTTAAGTTGATACCGAACTATAAAAAAAAAAACAAATAAAAGACTTATAATAAATAATAATTTAAAATAGAATGATAAATTACAATTAGCCGACTCGATAAATATCGATAGATGAGTGAGTGACGATTGAAGTCATTATTAAACAGATATAAATTCATAAAAGATTGTATGTAGTATATACTAAAAGGATGATAGATGTAGATTAGGTGCAATTTCAAAATGTTCATAAAATATTCTAAATATAAAGAAAATTCTAAATTTTAATAATTTGGTAACGTTATTTATGTATTACGATAAATATTTTATATTATTAACTGCGTTAGAACATTACAATATAATACGAATGTTTACATAGTTAATATATTATGTTCAATTTCTCTTTTTGTAGTTTATAGACGATCTCCATTGACTTGGTGTACAATTCAAGGTAAATAATAATTAATCAAGAAGTTTAATTTTTATATTTTATATTATGTAGTTTTAATAAATTGTAGTTTAATATATTTGTGAGTGTTAACATATTACTCTGTTAGTTCAATATTTTATAAATATTTTATGTATTTAATATTAGGTATTAGAAAATATTTTTCAAGAGTTAATAATCAATAATAGAATATTCATGTAATATAATATTATCACATAGTTCTATTAAGGTTTGGTAAATTTTAAAACTGAATGCTGCATTAATACATTAACCATTAAGAACTACACTAAGATTTACAGATTTCACTTTTAGCGGGTACTCAACAAATATATCTCACTTGAAAAGTGTTTTATTTTATGTTTATTAATTTAAGTATATAAGTTTTCTTCTAAAGTGACTTTTGTACATTCATTTATTTTATATTTAATAAAATGTAGTAGGTACATATTATTATACGGTTATTAATTGTATGGTTGCTACTGCTTTTTTATTTATAACAAAATATTTTATAATAAGGAGAATCCACAATAATTAGTAGAACTATTTGTGATATGTATTATGGGTGGGTACAGATAATACGAGTATATGTGCCTACATGCTCCAAATATTTTAATCCAGCGTATTACTGTTACTAAAAATTTAAATGTATGTATTTACTCATTTCACAATCAACGCATTGTCATTTTGTTTTTAAATATTTATTTAAGCTACAATTGTTTGAATGAAATGTATTAATTTTAAAACCATCATTCGTTATACTTAATTAAACTGCAAATTAACATTTACTAACAGGTATGCATTTATTTAATATTAATTAATAGTTAAAATTATTTTCGTCTTTTAGCTTGTTACAGTAAGACCACATGTTACAATTAAATTTTGATACATTTGATAATATTACTATAAGAACTATTATAGTTAATTTTACTATTGATTAATATATTTCTTAGTAAAAGTTAAGGATACTATATCTATGATTTAGAATTAAATCAAAGAACCTTAATTATATTTAGAATTGGAACAGAACCTTTTAAACAACTAAATAAATTAGTGTAGCGTAAGCATAAAAAAGTTATTTTTATTTTTAAGATAGTGTGAATAGATATGTTCTATAAATAGTTAAAAATGATCTAACATTTTTGAAAATGCTAAATCTCTACTTATAATATACATATTTATGTTATAACACAATAACTAAAATTGTTATACTTTGTTTAAATATCCAATTACTTTTTACATACTATTTTAACATAAAAAGCTTGTAAAAAAAAAAAAAATATATAACTTAACCTCTACTTTCGATTTATTATTTAACTGGAAGAAAAGTAATGATGAACCTTGTACTAATTTTTTAATTTTTTTTTCTTATAATCAAATATGTTATGATTTAAAAAAAAATTCAAATTTTTTAAACATTTTAAAATAACATAAAAAAGGTAAACCATTTTTTAAAGCTATATTTTATACAGTAAATGCTAAATTAATTAACTGATGAAAATATGAATTCCTCATATTTAAAATAAATCATTATTACTACTAAGAAATAAAAAAAAAACGTTATCGTTTAATTTATCAATAAATATGAAAGGTTCTGTTTCAATGATCTTGATTATTTTAAATTAATTGTTTTTATTTTCAATATTTTTAACAGATTCAATTTTAGAAAAGGGTTTTGATAGTAATTTTATTTTTATTTTTATATATTATAGTATAACTTTTAAGTTTTAAGTAATACTTTTAAAATATTTATTTTTATTTTGCTTACGTGAATGATAATATTTTTGTTTAACATAACATACTTCGCTTTTAATATAAAATATATTTGTAGAATTGACCATAGATGATTACTACAAATGATGATAATATTATTATATCAAAGAAATTAACATAATATTTTAGATGTACCAGCTAAACTTAATAGATCTTCAGTAATTGTACTACGTAAGTATAGGCAGGGTTTAAATAAAAACTATAGCTTTTTTTATAGAAAAAAATTATTATAGGTATAAATTTTTGTAAATGATCATTTTTTATTATCTAGTAATTAAATTAGTTATAACTAGTTATAAATATTTAGTTAAGTATAGTATAATCCGGTAAAATATTAGATCACTGCCATTCAAGTGCAATATTGATGCGATGCTTTGTGATGATTTTTAAAAGATGAATATTTTAATATTAAGCAAAATTATGTATATAATACTATGTATAATGTATATATGTATTGTTTTTTTAATTTAGCCTCGGCAGATAAGAATAGTAAGTTATTTTAATGATAACTTGAGTAAAATATTATTAAGTTAGTTGAATTAATTTACAATTAAAGAAATATATTACATTATATTATTTATAGTTATTATATTTATAATATTAGCATATGTAGCTGATTTTTCAAAATTTCTTCATCCAACTGATCCAACCCTTGGTAAGTATAGTAATCCTCAATGAAATTTAAATCGAGGATTGAATAATTATTTTTAAAAATCGTAGTATTAATCTTTATGTGCCATTAGTTTGAAAATTATAAAATATACATGCCTATTTAATAAATGTACTCGATTTTTTTCTGTCGTTCATTATTTCTTAAGACTTAAGAAATAATTAACAACAGAAAAAATTAACCCTTATGGCTTAAGGTTTAATTTAAAAATAAATAGTTATTAAAAAAAAAAAAAAAAAACTTCGCATTTTGCTTTTTTAAGTTCCTATTTTATTATATTCATAGACATCCAATTTAATTGAATGCAGTAGAAAATCTTAATTTTGTGTATGCTAATAAGTAGCATAAAAGCCTGAAATAAACATAGATGATACTTAACATGCATCAAAAATGAAATGTAAAAGAAACATATTTGAAAGCTTATTTAATTTCCAAAGTTATTAATTTATTATACACATTACTCAAAAATAAAATCTATATTATATATGTTACGGGTAATGTTAACATTTGGATAATGTGGACATTAGCCTTCATTCTGCTATCATTACCCTCCATGAATATTATTAAATGTTGGCCATTGTTAACATTAACCGGATAATATAATATTAGCCAAGCACTTTAGGATAATGTCTTAACAGCTATAAAAATGTATCATGCATGAGGTAAAATCATTTTAGACTATAGACATTGTTCAATATATTTAAAAAAAAACAATTAATAATTACCATATAATACATATAATATTATTTTTCATTTTGAATAACCTAACCTACTAATGATATACAACATTAAATTGTATTTTATATTTTAAATTATTTCTTGAAATATTATTTTAAGTATAGAATTAAAGTGTTTATGTGCGTTATTCTTTATTATTACATGGTATGCTCCTATGCCATTTTAAATTGTAGAAAATGCTAGATGATTTGCGCTTACATCAACTGGTGTCGCATTTTCTCTAACATGAATACCTTTTGTATCCTTTTCCAATACCGTCTGCATATTAGACTCGTAATTTCCCTCAATGATTTTTCTACATGCACCACCTCAATATCTCATCAAGCTGTATTAAAGATAACAAATAAACACCAAATTGATTTCTAATGTATAACTGTGACAAAGTATCATATTTATTGCTAAGTTTATAATATTCAATAGATGACACAACTGCAAATATAATGTTTCTTGGGTCTGCTCGTCCTCTATCAATATAGAAATAAAGAAATTCTCATGCTGTCTCCAATGTTAGCTAGGAGGAACTTACGGATTGACCTAAATATTATACACTGGCAGTTCGACGCTTTATTACTGTAAAATGCCAACAACTTTATAGACTATTTAATATATAACCTTTAACATTATCCAATATTGACTGGTTAAGGTTAACCTTATCCGGATAATGTTGATATTTCATGTTCATTAACGAAAAATAACACATTATCCAAAATAGATGGCTAAAGGCTAATGTCGACATTATCCAAATGTTAATATTGCCCGTAACAAAAATACATAAATTGCTACACTTAGAATCTATATAGTACTATTATTGACTATTTATTTAGAGTGTAGAGTCGAGATCAAAGTATATTGAATTTAAATTATAGATTATATTAATTAAATATTGTATTAATGAATTAAATTTTTAACAATAAATTATTCATATCATTCACTATTTATGTTCGCGCCAAGACGATTCGTGCGACTAAAGTTATTACTGTTAAATAGCGATATGCCAAATCGGCTGGTTAGCGCGAGATGCTAATGACCACGACGCCGGCAATCTCCTTGTTATCTCCCTTTTTTTCCTAATCATTTGCGATATCATTATTATTATTATTATTATATTATTATTATTATTATTATTATTATAGTATTGCTATTGTCGTTGATTATCGTATTGGTTAATCATCTGTTCTTATATCTCTCTATATTGTTATTATTTTATTTTGTTTTTATCATTATTGTCTTGCGGCCAACGCCCTTATTATTATTATTATTATTGTTATTGTCGTCGTTCGATTCAAAAAAACCGTTGTTCGTTGTGCTCGCTATTGCAGCGTTTTGTTTTGTTCTATATACTTCATATTAAAGTCGCATTGAGCGCATCTTCATCTTTCATATTCATTGTTATTAATTTTTCGTTCCCTTCTCTGAACTTTCTTAGTCCGCTATTGCGGTGGAAATACAAGTTTTTGGGATCTGTGTGTATGGTGCACAGTATCGTCGTCAGGTATGCCATATAAATCTTTATAAAACCGCCAGCACCCGCCGTGGTTTGTGAGAGGCCGACCAGATCACCAAATCGACCGACACGGCCCGTTGCGTAAGACCGTCAGCACCCGCCGTGGTGTGTGAGAGGCCGCCCAGGTCTTCTAGTCAGCGCCATTCTAGTGACCAGTTCCAGTTTTTCATCGTCTCGAGTCATCGGTAGTTTATAAGTTAGTTTAAGGCCCCTATGTTGTGAGCTCTTTGGTCATTGCACCAAATCGATTCGACCACAGAGCGTCCCTCCCCATAATTAACCTGTTACCTCCTCATTCCCGTGTAATCCGTTTCCCTTCTTTGTCGTCGTTATCATAGTGCCCTTTTAGTTGCCTATCCAGGGTTGCTCTAAGGCTGAGTCAATTAAGTTGCCTATCCATCGCTCCGTCTAAACCAGATTGACATTGTTGTTTTCGGATCATCCCGAGTGATTCTTTGAAAGCCCCACAGTGTTGGGCGCATACAATTTAAATTGTTTTTAATTTCAGTTACTAAAAAACCAAACGCCATATCTTCGTTATTTACTAAAAAAAAAAAGGATACATCAGTACCAGTTAACAATAACTTCAGTCGTAAGTTATTTTTATAAACTGAAATGTTGAAATTTGGAATAATTTTGATTTCCCAGTAATTTTGTCCAATAAGTTACCTTTTTTACCTTTTCATAATTATGAATGCTATTTAAAATTGTAAACTTTGAATCAATGGAATTCATCAGGTCGACAAAGACAAATGTAATAAAAGGAATTATTATTATAATGCTTATTAGAACCTATATTCTGTGTTGTTGCCACTGGGTGACTTCCCCATTAACACCATATTCTAATTTCTTAACTTCATCAAATTTGTATGTTATACTCGTTGTTTATTGTACAAATATTGTAAATTATTAAATTCAATTCATTGTAAAATTATTAAAAACAGCAAAGTAAAAAAGATTCTGCTAAACGCCGATTAGCAACTTTAAACGTTTGTTAGACGAGACAACACATATCTTAATATATTATTATAAGTAGGTACGTTACCTAAGACTTAAACTAATTATTATACTACAAATATTTAATTTTAGATAGTTATTATAAAGAGTTATATGAATTTATTATTTAAATAAATAACTGTACATTTTTTAATTTTTTGTTTCAAAGCACCAAAATTATCTTATTTGTATGACTTATATGAATATCCAATTAATTGGTGTGCGGTTAAAAGTAAATATCTTAGTAAATTATTAAAAAATGTATTATATTATATTATAGTGTGTCAGTTAATCACACATAATAATTTAAAAGTTTATAACCTCGTCCTCACTATAGTCCATAGATCTGTTTATATTCGTTTTCTATACAACTTACTGTAACGGTTAGGTTAGACTATTATATAACTTAAAAACACATTTAAATGTATAGCTACTTTTTATTTTGTTATAATGTGTATGGTTGCTGCATAGTTTGCCATGGTAAGTTACGTTATAATTAATTAAAAAAAAATTTTAAACAATTAACGTATTGACAAAATAATATATTTTTACACTTAAATTTTAATTTATAACTGCCAGTTTAAACAAAAAATGTACTGTATATTTGATATTGATTTATAAAAATAAATTATGTTGCAATGTTCGTGGTTTATATATTTATTGGTTTTCTTAAATTTGTATAAAACTATACATATATTAAAGAAATAATTAAGTGAAAATTGATAAAATTAATGACTTTTGCTAATTAGAAGATATGCAGACACAACAAGAAAGTAGTTAATATAAATTTTTATTTTATTTATAGTTTCTTTCGAATAATTAGTCCTATAAGTTATATTAAATATAATTTTTTTATGTTAATTTAATATTTTCGATTTAAAATAACAAATTCTAATACCCAAACTAGTAAATATTATATAAAATTAGTAGATGGGATAACATTTTTTATACTGCATTTTGTAGTTTTGGACCAAACCAAACCATTTCTTTTACTGATTATCCGATGACAATATATTGAGCTGCT